>NC_044364.1:9892718-10185218 GCF_007364275.1 Archocentrus centrarchus | reverse complement strand
GCGAGGCAACTTCATGTACAACACCAGCACCTTCAAAATTATAAGAAGATTCAAACAGCTATGAATTAACACTACATACATACTGATAAAAGCAGTTTATTCAGGTATATCAGTGCTTTGGTGCTGATGAGTCTTGTAGTGGTACTAATTTAATTAAGCGAGATACCCCTTTATACAATTTCATTAACATCAGAAGTTTAGCCAGGATAACATAAAGAGTGCCAAAACTACAAATGAACTAGCATGACCACTTTTTTAATATTCATCACATATGTCTTGTTTCATTTCCCCATCTTTTATTTCTCTGTTTGTTCTCCTTTGACCACCACCAGCTCACCTCTTTCTCCAGGATAGCCTGGTGCTTCTTGGTGAGTTTTTCTCCTTCCACTGAGAAGCTGTTCCTCAGATTCTCCAGCTCTTTGTCAAGTCTCAGCTGATGTTCGTCCATCTCGGCCTTCAGCTTATTCTCCAGGCCCATCAGCTGCTTCTGGTGCTGCCGCCGCATTCGCTTATATCTGTGAGGAGATACAAGGGTCAGAGTTACCTAGAAGGTAATCATCAGCAGACACAGGCACTATTTGACTATTTATTTCCAACAAGGGTTTCACTGAAGCTCTTCTTTGTTTTCTTTAAAAAATGTAAAAAAAACTTAAGAGTATCTTTGTTTATTTGAAGTTTTATGAAGAAAAGCGATCCAAATATGCTTGACAAGCTGTTGTATTCTCTTCCTTTTAAAGCATTATATGGGTCACGCATTGGGGGTGATTCGCAATTGCGACCTCACCCGGACATCTGCTCTCTGAGGGCTGAGCCCTGCTCATGTTCCTGGATCTGACGGGTGACCAGTGAGGCGGTCCTGATGGTGGCAAAATGGTCTCGGCCACGTCGACGTCTGCCCCCTCCACCTCCGCCGCCGCCACCAGCAGATGAAGCTTCTCGCTGAGAGTCGAGCTCTGGCTGATAGGGATCGTCATAGATGTTGTCGTGGCTCTACATGGTGGAGAAAATCAGAGCAAATACGATGGCTAAAAATATGAATTTTTATCTGACTCCTCTTAACTCTGTGTCATCCTGGCACTTCATATAAATTACGCTAATTATTGCAAATGCAAAAACCCCTGGAGGCAGCTCACTTGGCATTGTGTACCCAAGTCTGCTACCACGCATTTGTTTTGTATGTGCAACACTGACAATCTGCTGTGCATCTGGTGCTGCTTTTGCCTTCCCTTTCCTGTAGGTGGTGTCATATCGCATGTGTAAAACTGATCTGACAACAAAACAGCTTGCACTTTGGCTTATCCAGGATAAAAAAAAAACAAAACAAACAAAGATAATTAAAATATTCAACTATGAGTATCAAAGTTTTATCTAGTTTGTCATCATACAAGTCTTGGGGAAGAGTGTGGGGGGATGGCACACTGGAAATGGTCTTAGGTGGACTCAAAAGCCAGGCCCCTAGAGTACCCTTCAGCAGATGGGTCACCTGCTCATCCAGGTGAGTTATAGCAGTGCCCAAGGGGCTAGACCCTTAAACAACACATCCACCCATAGAAGTGTTAGCATTTGCACTAACCATGGGCTTGTGCAGGACGGAGCTGTTAGAGATGACTGTGCTCTCTCCCTCCTGCATCATGGCCATCTCCCCGCTGTCATCTGAGCCGTCTGCCAGACTGTTGACCGAGCTACTCTGGGAGCTGGCACTGATCGACATAGAAGGCAGAGAGTGGGAGCTCTCCATGCTGTTGACTGTGCCAGTGCGCAGCATATACTGCTCCACATCCTGGAGGAAAAGAGGGGGGAAAAAAAGGAAGTTTTGCTAAAATAATGACAAGAGTCTGAAAAAGAAAGATTTAAGACGGTGACTGGGATTTTTTTTGTTTAGTGGGAGTGCCACTGTATATAATAAAAAGAAAAAGAAAAATACTGCACAGACATACCAACAAACAGTTCTCACTGCTGGAAGACCACATTCACAATTCTTTCATTTCCTTTTGTTTGAACAGCCATCATCAAAAATTTAAATAGATAAAAAAGGTCTTTGTATGAGGACAAAGGATAATATTTACCTTATGTCCTTGTACTTAGAGTAACCAGTGCCTTTATTTACCTCAACTGTAGACAAGATGGGCCTTTGAAGCAGGTTTTCAGTAGAAGCAGACCTTTGTGATCATGAATAGAATTGTTCGTATTTCAGTATCTGTTTTGATACCCTCCCATTTGCCCTGTCAAAGTGACTGTTGTGCTGGGACAACGGTTATATTAAAAAAAAAAAACAACACACACACACACACACACACAGAAAAAAATAATAGAACGTTTCAAGACTATTTTCTATGGTTTAAATAATTAGCAACCTTTTAAGACCCACTGTTGCAATACAAATATAAAACTTCCTGTAACAGTTTTAAATGAACAAAAACAAACAAAAAGCCATCATCTTTGCACCTGACAAAAGCCCCTGCATTTCTTAATCAGGCTTTTATCTATTTCTAGATATACCGCACAAAACAGGAGACATTAACTCACTGACAGTGATGGAAACAACACTTTAGACAACAAATCCAGAGAACTAATTTATTTCAAATAGCCCGCTATCAGCTGCGACAGTGTGGCTGTTATTAGCTACAGCTTGTGTGTGTCATCATGGCAATATGTGCTTGTGGAGAAACACACAGTAGCAGGAAGTACAACAAAGACTTTCTAGGTGACGCCAAGCTTTTGAGTGGTAGTTTAAATGCAACCACTTTTTCTAATTAAATAGGGGAGTGTGCCTAATAGAAGACTGCTTAAAAATGGGCCTGCTGAATTTTGCAGTTGAGGTAAATAAAGGGGCCGGACGCTAATTGAGAAAATATTGTAAAATGTCCAAAGATGGCTGTGGTCTAAGGACTCATTTATTTCATGGCTGGTGTGACCCCCATCATGAGAAGGTTTCCAGTTTTAATGAGGAATTTATTAAATGAAAGTGGTAGAAATGTAAATTATGCTTAACTGGCAAACACAAAAAAAAAAAAAAAAAAAAAAAAAAATCAGAACAGGCACTTGAATGTTTAAAATGAACATAAATTAAATCAAAGATTCGTGGCTGGTATTTGTTAATTGTACATATATGCTTCAGCTTTCTTAAGGTCTTTTTACATAGAATGGAGCATGTGCTGCCGCTAGGTTGAGTCAGCAGCCCAAAATTTGTGTTGTCACTGTGTTCTGCCCGCACTACATCATAATCTGGCCGCTCATCGTCTTTATGTGTATTATGGCCACCCACTCCCTATCACTCTGCATCTCTATTGGTCGTGAAAATGTACATGACACCGCAGCAAGCTTGAGTGCTCCCAAACCAGTGAGCTTGTGCCACACTGCTCTTCCCTTGACGCAACCCATTAAAGAGTTTCAGAGCGAAGCCATTACCGCCACTGACCCTTTAGCCTCTTCCTCCTCTGTCCCCATCTTACCTCTTCCTCATCGCCTCCTTCTGGTGCCGGACCATTGTGCGCCTCATGAAAGAGGATTTTCTTCATCTTCCGGTACTGAAGGTTGTCCAGCTCACGAACAGCATCCTTGGTGCGTGCAATCAGGTCCATCACAACTGTCATGGGACGCTCTCTGCATAGGAAGTGGTGCTGGGTGGATGGAAGGTTGAAAGAAGGGGTGAAATGGACAGACAGGGCGAAAAACTTCAGTCTGACAGGATTCTGAAAATGTGAGCGCAAAGTCTCTGTATATCAGGATTAACTAACATGAAACCTACATGGGCGCTGGGGTGCCAGTTTTGGATGGCTCAGATGTTGATGCTCACTATTCTTCTTTATACAGGAATTCTGCTTATCAGCCACAAAGAGCAGTTTAACAAAACTTAAAGTCACAGCGTAGGATTTTTTTTTTTTTTTTGCGTTTATACTTTTAACACAGTAGAAATGAGAAGCTCTTCACAAGTCTGCATCATGTCTAAATATGTGACTCTTAACTTTGAGCAGTCTGCAGTTGTCTCAGCATTTATAATGATTTAACTACTGAGAAGACAGTGATGCTGCTGACAGCTTCTATAAAAGCACTGTGTAAGTTCCGAGAAGTTTCAGAGTCTGTATAGTTGACTGTGATAGAGCAACGACTGCTGGTCATGATTACAGAAGTAGCTAACTTTAAATAAAATAGTCTATATAAAGTAAAAAATAAATAAAAATACACGTGGCCATCAATGCTGGCACAAAATGACACATCAAGTAAAATATTTGTCTTCCATAAAACCATCCTTGATGACTGATTGCACACTGAACCTCAGTGTTTTCCTTCAAACATAAAAAAAATTGCTTTGAAATCAAACCTCTAACAAAGTTATTGGTTTCTCTAAAAGCAACATGCTGACCTGCTTGTTATGCAGGGCGTATGCTGGAGAGACAGAAGCTACTAAAAGGGAAGAAAAAAAAATATTTCTATTACATTTGAGTGATATATTAAAAATAAAAATTTCTCTGGCTAAACTTCCTTCTGTCTCAATTCTCCTTTTTTTTTTTGTCAATTAAGAATTAATTTTCAACCATCTGATAATCACAAGCCCGCTTGTACCTTGAGCAGCACATCAGAGGTAGGTCTGTCCTGGGCAAGCTTCTGCAAACAGGAGTCCACAAAATTGCGGAAATAATCCGACCTGAAAATTATTAAAATGTCATTATGAAATATATCATTTATTTAATACATAATGTGTTATTACATTTATATAATAATCTTAATTATATTATGATCAAATAAAGCAGCTTGTAAGATTTGTTTAGCTGTATTAAAAAATGGCCTATTCTGGCAACAAACTGGTTTTAAAAAAGGGGCGAGTGTCCCACAGGAAATGCTGAAGGGTTTGTGACCCGGAGTGATTAAACTTATCACAATTTACACAACGCCACAATTATTTCACTGATCTGCACAAGAATGGCACTAAACTCAACTAAGTGTGACTACTTAATTTCTGAAATGTCAGTTGCTTCACCGCCGCTTTGACAGGCATGGTCACTAAAAATAATCAATGCGCAATCCTTCCCATCTTCAAAAAGCCTTCATAACACTAGAAGCCGTTTTATAAAACCTGTTTTTTTTTTTTTTTAAATAAAAAAAAATAAAACCAAAGACACAGGCCACTTAGGAACTTTGATTGTCTCTCACCAGTGATTAGATTGCAACACAGGGCTCTCATTCTGGGCGATGTGGTACAAGGCACTCATAGCATTCATGTTGAACAGAGGAGGCTTCCTTTCCGCTGGAGAGTCACAAAGCACGACATAGCGTGACAGAAAGAGGAGGCGGAATGAAAAACAAGAAAAAAAAAAGAAGAGTAAATGGCTGGATGCTTTCAGCTTTTTCAACACAAAAAGGCACACTTGTGGGGGGATTTAATGGCCATCTCTTACCCAGCTCTATGCAGGTAATGCCAAGTGACCACACATCTACCTTCCCGTCGTACTGACCCTCATCCATGGCTAAAATCACCTCCGGGGCCATCCTGCATGGAGAAAACAACACACATAAACAGTAATTCAGCCATTTCCAGCTCTCTTCCTTTGATCCAGCACCAGCAGAGAACACCACCTGGGGGCACTGTCATTTCCAGCATCTACACCAGATAAACAGGCAGCATGAGGGTTATGCTCATGTAGAGTAACAACAAACATTATGGCTTCTGAATGGTGAGTCACTTGGTGGTTTAAGCCCCCTTAATACACTTTGAAATATAGAGATTCAGTGCCAAAAACAACTTTTTATAACAACTTTTAAAAAATGCCTGCTCACCCTGTAGAGCAACATTTTTCAAGTTTGAACTGTACTCTGCAAGGTTTGAATTAATCTGAATGGGACTTTCAGGTACCTTGCTTCACAAGTGTGAGAATAAATCAAGCACAGCCAGCCAGCCAGCCATGTTTGGTTAGCTTAAGTTAATGCAAATTAAAGTGAGTGACTTGCATTATACTAGGGCTACCCTGGGTACCATTATTTTAGGCACCAGAGCTACGGTAGTTATTAATGAATATTTAAAGTATTAGGAGGCAAGGATATGTATCTGATTTTATAACTGCAGAACTCAAAATCACCATAGTTAGTTTAAAATTTTCAACTAGATCTGCATGTAAACCCATTACTCAGAGTGGAAGTTCTATATGACGCACAGTACCAAAAGCACTGCACTTGTGCAAACAGCTCATTCAGGAGTGCTGTTGCTGCTCACTCCTCTCTACACTCAGTGACCAAAGTAGACACTGCAGAGAAGTAGTGCTAATAGTCCAAAAAGTTGCTAGTTTTGTGGCCTGGTGCTTTTGTTATTGAAAAGGAAAAAATACATATATATCACCAAAATGTAGTCACAAAGTCTCTGAATTGACAACAACAAGGCTAATTGAAGTACAATGATCACTGCTGTGAGTGAGAGGGATGTCAGAGGCTGATAATACTCATTTATCTCATACATGCCCTGGTGCAGCTCCTCAGTCAGTTCACTGACTGCTGTTTAAGCTCCCTACCCCCTTCCCTAGGGTCAACTTTCTGTGGACTGGCTGCCTCTTGAAACAGAGGGTCTGAGCTAAGGTTATGCCAATGGATAACAAAGTTAGAGATCGACAGTGGTCAAAGTGATTGGCAATAGCTCACCAATCCAATTTTTATCTAATTTCCCCACTGATGCATTAAATTAATATCATTCTGAGACTGACTAATAAATCTGCCAGTCCAAAGTTTCACATTGCATCGCCACATATAACTGACCTTTGCAACATGTGTCTTGGCATGCACGGGCACATGCACTCAAGTATTTGCCAGTACTTGTGTGTGGACCGGTTACACTGATTCATCATCGGATATTTCTGACTGTTGGATTGATTTTTAAAATCAGAGCGTAATGTGACCACATTTGTAGATACACTCGTTTATCTCATCTCCTTAACTGTTCTCCACCGGGCATTCATTTGTGGAAAAACTCCACTGTGTACAGAGAGGGGACAGCGAAAAGCACAGGAGAGACAGGCGAGATAGTTTATACAGAAAGAAAAAAAAAAAACGAGCTGGGGTAAGTTAGTAGAACTATAGGTCTAAGTTAAAAAAAAAATTGGGGCCACACATTGTAGGTTATGGAGGGTGGCTAGCACTACCTTGATGGTAGGCTCCTCTGCCACACGGCGGTGGAACCATTGGACATGGGCGATGCCACAATGGACAATAAGGCAATTGGACTATGAAGTAAGTCGCCCTGCTCTGAATAACAGTAGGATGGGGCTTCTGTGCTCACGGCCAGAACTGTATCACAGATATGACCACATTACATTAGGGATATCTTCTTTCTTTGACATCATCCAGAGCCAGGAGCAGAAAGAGCTTAGAGCACTCTGAAGCCTGGGATTACTTATACATACACTGACCTCAGTATTTGAACTTTAACCATGAGAATCCTTAAACAGTACAGATATGGCAGAAAAGACTGAAAAGAATCACAGATATGCTTTAAGAATATCAGCAGGGACCATTTCTTTTATTATCAGGCAAAACTGATGAGTACTGATAAGGTTTGAGCTTGGTTAAATCACAATTTAAAACTTTAAGGTTTTACCAGTAAGGTGTTCCCACGAAGGAGTTGGCTGGAGCGACAATAGAGGCTGAGCCAAAGTCTCCCAGTTTGACCTGACCCGGCTCTGTCAGCAAGATGTTTCCGGCCTTCACGTCCCTGAGAGAAATGATCAGATAGGAGAAAATGACAGGTCAGGAAAAACATGATGGAGACAAAACACTTTGAGAGAAAATGCATTGTTGGAGGCTGTGGAGCAGCATGATGCACAGTGTGAGAGCACAAGCACTGTTGCATAAGCTTATCTCAGGCAGCACAGTTTGTGCTTTCTCCCCTGTATTTGTTTAGTCTCTTGTCAGAAGTGTGGGGGAGGAGAGCAGAATAGATCCAGATAAGTGAGAAATGAATAGGGGTTACCTGTGAATCATGTTGTGAGAGTGAAGATACACCAATCCCAGCAATGCACCATGGGTTATGGCAGCTATCTCCACTTCCTGGAGAGGCTTCTTGTGGACTGGGTGAAGAGAGAGATTTGGGGATATCAGGCATTGTTTATGTGAATGTAAATAAATATATAACTATGCAAGTTATATATAACAAATATATAACTAACTTATTAGTGTTTCGTAATTATTGATTTGTACTAATTACCTTCTAAGAGGTCAGAAGCTGAACCCAAACAGTACTCCATCACCAGCTAGGAGAGAGACAGGGGGATTGTTAAACTGCAAACCAAGAGCACACTTGGTGTTAAAGACTTTGTTCCACTTCACCTGAGTGGAAAGAGCTTTTTGTACCAGAGGATTCAGTCCATTTATCAAAGTGGTAACGCCGCTGTGAAACTAAGGTGCAGCCCAAGAAAGTGTTCTCATGTCCACCTCAAAATTGTGGTCTGAGGGCCAAAGTACGCATCAGATGTAAAAGTCAACCATCCCGCATAATGTGTAATTATTTAGATGTCTAATACATACTAGCGCATCTTAAAAAAATAATTGAATATTGTTAAAAAAAAGTGGATTAATTTCCCAAGTTAACTCAAAAAGGTAAACTTTCATATATTCTATGTTCATTCACAAATGCTGCTTTTCCATTAGTACCTACACAGCTCAACTCAGCTTCTAGGGTTTTCCATTAGGTGCTAGTACATGGTACCAGGTACTTTTTTAGTGCCTAATCAGCCATGGTTCCCATCACGCTGAGTCGATCTGAAAATGTGACATCTATAGAATGCTTGCCACTGATTGGCCAGGCAGTGATGTCACAAGATGAGTCATGAGAGCGACTCCTTCATGAGAATCAAACCAGCCGTTTTTGAAACCCATCAACACAGATGCTTTTGTGCTTGGCGACTTATGACAGAATTCAGAGGGAGCTAGATGACCACTTGTGTCACATACAAATGACATCACTGGATTTTCGGGCTGCCTTGCCGAGGCGGCATTCAATTGTAATGGAAAACAAATGAAACTGAGTTGAGCTGTGTAGGTACTGTTGGAAAAGAGGCATAAGTGAAACATGCCAAGCCTTTTTAGTTTTAATTTTGATCATTATGATTCATACCTCATGAAAATCTGAAATCCAGAATCTCAAATAGAATATTTTTATACCTAGTTGGAGCACCTTTATTATGAATTACTGCATAAATGCAGCATGGCGTAGAGATGATCATCTAGTGGCTCTGCTGACATGTCACTGAAGCCCAGGTTGCTTTGATAGCGCCTTTCATCTTGTCTGTGTGTTTGGGTTCAGTGGTTAGTGTTTCATCTTCCTCTTGACAATACAACATAGATGTTCTGTGGGGCTCAGGTCAGGTGAGCTGGCTGGCCAATCAGGCCTAGTAGTTTTGGCACTGTGGGCAGGGGCTAAATCCTGCTGGAAAAGGAAATCATGAAATCCTCTAAATCTCCTGGTCGGTGGCTGTGTTGACTTTGGACTTGACACACAGTGGACAAACCAACACTAAGACCAGCAGATGCCATGGCACCCCAAATCCTCACAGACTGCAAAAACTTCACACTGGACTTCAACCACCTTGGATTCTGTGCATTTCCACTCTTCCTCCAGACTATAGGATCTTGATTTGCAAATGAAATACAAATATTGTCTTCATCTGAAAAGAGGACCACCGATCAACAGTGCAGTTCATTTCCTCCTTAGCCCAGGTACGATATTTCTGACATTGCCTCTGGTTCAGGAGTGTATTGATATTAGGAACATGACAGTTGTAGCTACTTTCCTGAGGACATACCGACACTAACCTCAGTCCACTCCTTGTGAAGTTCCCCCAAATTTTTGAATTCATTTTCTTGACAATCCCCTCAAAGCTGCAGTCATTCCTGTTGCTTGTGCAACTTTCTACTAATATGCTCTGATACAGCACTCTGCAAACAGTCAGCCTTTTCAGCAGTGACATTCTGTAGATTACCCCCCTTGTGAAGGGTGTCAGAGATCATCATCTGGACGACTGTCCATTCAACAGTCTTCTGCATGATTGTCTCAATTCAACTAGATTGAGGGATGCACTTACTGTTTCAATAATAAATTAACTTAAACACTGTATATGCCATTAGGCATAATCATAAAATTTTAAACCAAAAAAGGCTTGAAATACTTTACTTGTCAGATGTTTTGTTATAAACACACACAATATATCAGATAATTGCAATTATGTTATTTTTAGGGTTTCTTTTTTGCGACACCAGGTTTCTCCGGGGACTGAGAACCTTTTGAAGTTATCTGGAACAAAAACTGCATTTTGGCCGGAGGAACCAGAGACTATATTTAATTCTTACAGTCACAGTGAGACAAACAGACTCTGTGGCAACTGCAACTTGCATCAAACCGCACAGAAAAAAAAAGGGAAGTATTAGAAAGTGGTTTCAATATTAGAACAAATGGTCAAAGTTTTGTGTTTTTATTCACACTGAAACAAAGGAAGGGTTTGCTGTTTTGCTTCCTAACCAAGAGAAAGAATGTGAAAGTGGGAGCATTGGGGGAAAGAAATTAAAAGGTGTGTCAAAAACTACTGACTGGTACTGTACATTTAAAAATAACAAAGAAAACAAAGTGAATATATACCAAATACTATTCCCTTAAAAGTAAATACTGCTCAGTGAGCAAGCTGTCATGGCAGAGGTTTGCACTCTCCGAGTGCTTCTTGTTTGTTAATTTGTGGTACTGCAAACAAAGTTAACACCTTTAACATCCTGAGCAGCACATTTTGCACATATAAAGCCATGCACTGATGACAATACATCTGCACTTTTCTTCATGTACTGCCCTATTTGCACACACTCACCCAGGCTGTGTGTTCTCTCAGGTAGCAGCCACGATACTCCACAGTGTTGGGGTGGCGTAATTTCTGGAGGAACTTCACTTCCTTGATGATATCCTGCCATTTCTGGAACATGAACAGAGCGTTGAGCACTTATAAGCAAATTTCTTCTATACGTGAGATATTAAATCTACATAGATCAGACATTAGAGAGCTGTCAGGTCCTACCTCGTTGGACTGTTTGCCACTATATGACATTTTTTTGATGGCCACCACCTCATTTGTGCGGATGTCATGGGCCTAATGGGGAAAATTAAGGGACAACATACAGTAAATTTCTTGAAGCTGTGGATGCTGTTTAAACCATCTTTCTCAGTGTTTCTTTAAATAGCACAGACGCCTTGTTTTTTTTCCCCCCTCACAAAGTTAATTGCAAGTAAGACTGAACCGATTAAAGCTAGCTGAGAGCATCAGTGCAACATTTATTCCACAAAGCACTTGCGATACATCCATCAATAATCATCACATTAGATACAACAAAGAAATAGCCATTAGATAAAATTTCTGCAGCACTTCCTTCTCTTCTCTCCTCTGCCCTCCTATCATCCCTTCATCCATGACTGGCTCCTTTTCACCCTTCATTAAACAAGAACTTTCATCCTCCACTGAAAAGTTGTTCTTCGTCTCTGACTCGCACCATGTCTTTTCTCTTTCCTTCCCTGACCTGCCACCTTTCATCTTCAGTTGACAGGTTTATCCAGCTTGTGCTCTTAATGAAAGTAGCACCATCTGTCAGCTATTCTTCTTTGCTGCGCTTAGCTTTTCGTAGCACCGATCACTCCGACTCCAGCGAGTTTTACAAAAACTACATTTCAACAAAGTGGAGAATGTTTTTTTTTTTTAAATTACACTATGAAAATGTTATTTGTAACTGCAATCTGACAGAGTTTGAACTGCCTATCAGGGTTTTTCTCCAATCCAATCCAAATTTATTTATAAAGCACATTTAAAACAACAAGGTTGATAAAGTGCTGGACATTTCTCTCTTATAATGGGCCTATGTGCATGAGCAAGACTAGTCTGCATGTAGTTAAGGGAATGAGTCTGTGTTACCTTACTTAGTAAGGCAATTTCCTGTTATTTCTTATGAGGGGAAATAAAGGTGGGCACCAAAATGGTTTATATGCAGGAAAAACTGAGCCTACACTGTTTCTGGTGCCAACATACTGATTAACACAACATTAACTCAGTAAAATAATTCAGACAATGATGAGACAAAAATATACATACAAATGTAACAATTTTCATTTCATCTGTATTGCTTTCATTATATAAATTCAGTTTCATATACAGCATTATGACCACCTTGCTAACTGCTCAGAGAATGTATTCCTACATTTCTGACAAGTAGAAAACAGTAACAAAAAAATCTAAAGCAGAACACTTTCTAGAGCTTGCCAGTAGTTTGAGTCACTGTAAAATTGAAAAATAAAATGTTTTCCAAACTCCAGAATTCAAGAACCAATTTTCAGCTCACTCAATCAACATTATTTGCTAGTAATCTGTCTATATATATATTTATATTTTACAGATGCCTTCAGCTATACCTGAACATTTACCCACTGCGAAATCCAAGTTAAACATAACCATGCACCTACAACTCATACAGCACAAATGCTTTAAATCATCCACAACAGGCCACCCGAGACAGAGATCAAACACACAATTCAACACTATAAACACCACAAGTACTTGTATTCATATTAAGTAACAGACCATCACATTTATGCCCACATTGAGGGGGAAAAAGTACACTTAAGGGCTTTTGTGTGCAATCTCTCTGTGACTATCACATGTTTATTACAGACCCAAACCCTGAGAAAAGTAACTTACAAAGTACACTGCCCCGAAGCTCCCATGGCCGATCTCCCTCAGGTCTGTGAAGAACTTCTCAGGGTCCTCCCTTGAGAACAGTTCAGCCACCTCCGGGTCCTTCAGGCTCCCGGCCCGCACACTCGACGGCATGGCCAGCGCCTGGTGAGCATGGAACAAACACACTGGGTGAGCATCTGTTATTTGGAAAGGATACTAACATTTGCGCTGAAAGCACGAGTTGCCTCGGAAACACGGTCTAGTCTGTCACATGAAGTCGACACACTTAGATCTCCGTGGAGGAAACTGTTGACAGTGATGTCACTTATGCCATTTTTTAAAATACTGTTCTCAACCAAAGATGAAAAGGGAAAGGTATAAATAACAACAGTCAGAGTACAAAGCACAAATTTGGGCTTACACCCATATCAGACATTTCTCTCTTTTAGAAGGAAATACTCATACTAAAAATCACAGTTTCTCTTACATTTTATCAACAATTAACAGCATTATCACAGAATTACTGATTTTTTTGGGTTCATTTTTTCTTCTCCTACAGATAATGTCATGTATTGCAGAAAACTATCTTGCAATACATGTATGAGGACCGCAGATTTGCTGTACTAAGATTAAGGATGTTTCTGACAATAATTTATGAACACTACAGGTGTTAAACTGTTTTCTTCAAAACCTGGGACATCTTTAAATGTTTCTGAAATGTGTGGCACACAAACAATGTTAGATGAGCCTGTTGAGTGGGGCTAGCAGTGCTAGCACAAGCAGCCTTCTTTCCTTGTGGGGTAACATCCACACGCCTGTACAGAATGTGCTTATGCATTGCTACAGTGGAGTGGTTAAATGCCAGTTTACTCTGACACAACCTACATACATCCTTTTTCTCTAGATCAGAATACTGCAGAGCTGCACTGGCTAACAGGGCTGACATCCACACTTCTCGTTTACAACTTCCCATCACACAGAGAGGAATTGAGCCGTCTGCCAGAACTGCAGTCCTGGCTACTAATGGGTGGCTGTGTAACATCTTAGATCCAACAGTTAACTAGCATTAAATAATACACTGTAACCGGCTAGTTTTTCTACTGCAGACCAGCGAGAGCAGCAATGTTTAAACATCTAGTCAACTATCTGTGCACATCCCTAATTGCAATGTGTCATCACAGTGCCATATGCTGAGTTCCTCTGATTTCACATGACTATGTAGTCCTGTGAAAAACTAAATACACATATACAGTTTAAATAAGAATTAAGAGGATACATTGTAGCCACCAATCAAATGCACTTGATTAATTCATCATCACCTCTACAAAAGCAGAAGCTTGGACAGGCAGTTTGCTGGTCTGGAGCATTCAGGTGTGTGTTAAAATAATGGCACAATCTTCCCAGGAGTGAACAAACAAAGTAAACAAAACCCAAGTGATCTACAGAACTCTCCAGGCCTCAGTTAGCATGTTAAATGTTAGCGTTCATTACAGTACAATTAGAAAAAGTCTGAACAAGTATGGCTGGTTTGGAAGGGCTGCCAGGAGAAAGCCGCTTCTCTCTAAAAAGAACATGGCAACACCGCTTAGGTTTGCAAAGCTGCATTTGAACAAACCACAACACTTCTGGAACAATGTCCTTTGGACAGAAGAGACCAAAGTGGAGATGTTTGACCATAATGTATAGTGCCATGTTTGAAAAAACCAACCATGCATTATCAGCACACAAACACCTCATACCAACTGTCAAGCACGGAGGTGGAGGGGTGATGATTTGGGCTGTTTTTTTTTTTGCAGCTACAGGACCTGGGCACCAAAATGTTCTAAAGTCAAATGTGACGCTATCTGTTCAACAGTTAAAGCTTGGCTGAAATTAGGTCATGCAACAGGACAGTAAAACCAAGCACAACAGCAACTCTATATGGCTATAAAAGAAAAGTATCAGCGTGAAATCCAGACATTAAACTGATTGAAATGCTGTGGTGGGACACAGCGCTTTCCAGAAATGAATGGCCACAAACCTCAATGAACTGAAGAAAGAATAGTGGACCACAAATTCTCCACAATAATCTAGGAGACTGATAAAGTCATACGGAAAACCATTACTTCAAGTTATTGCTACTAAAGGTGGTTCTACAAGCTTCTGAATGATGGGAGGGGATGATACATGGGGTGGGGAATTATGACTGATATAAATAAAAAAAAACATCAATGTGTTCATCCATCATGTTTCTATGTTTAGAGATGAACAGGGCTGGCCACACTATATAATTTTTTTTTTTAACATTTAACACTGCAACATGTGGCTCCACAACGTACTGATTTACACATCTGCCTAACAAGCAAAAGATCCCCACGTTGATCCCAGAAGGAGACGCAAATCAATTAGGAGTCGACAGGAAGGGGATCCGACATTAAAAACTCTGCCAAATAAAACATGTGGAGCTACCCACTGTGGAGGCCCCTTGTACATAAGGGGGCAGCTAGAAGTATCTTTCTACTTATTTAGCACTGCAATATGATTTTGTAATTGCCATATTTTTCGCCAGACAGCTTTAGCCTCTGCAGAGGAAACAAACACCATTTTTTTGGAGCACATAATCCATTTTAGAGATCCAAACTGATCTTAAAATGGCAGATGCAGCATCGTTTTCCTTCAAACTATTCTTTCTGTATGACGAATATTTCTTTGATCTCCCAGAATCATGAAATTGCGATTTAAAAAATCCAAAGCATTTCATATTATTTTCTGCATTCTCAATGCTGAACAAAAGATTCTTCTCATACAATGATGCTGATAAGTCAGTCACTGGTCCTTCAGCAGCAAGCACACAAAACCACACAGCTACCGCTGTGAGATAAAAGGTGCGCTTGTGTTAAAAACCGAAGAACAAAACACAGCCAGGTTAGGCTGAATACCCAGGTGGGCTAAGATGGCTTTTTCTTTGAAGCACTAAAATGTTAAGATAGTGACTCACACTTAGCTTGATTTGCATTTGTACACACTTACATTTCAATGCTGATCGGCCTAATAGAAATACATGAATTAAAGCTGAGATCATGGTCATGAGGAGAAGCAGGCACTAAACTGAAAGTGTATAGTGCATAGTACACCATCATTGTGACTGGATATCGGAGACTGACACGAATATCCGGGAACGTCTAAAGACCAATTGCAACAAATGAACTGTGCCCATTTAAGGGTTACATTTTGGAGAATCAAGCCTGGATGATTTTGCTCTCATACATAAAGACAAGTCGTTGAGAAACATCAGACAACAGCAGGACAAATTCCACAAGATAAGAACTGCTAACCAGTTCAGCAGACCCATGCTTTGCTTCCTGTGTGGGAACAGTGTGACTACAAGGTTTACCTGTTTTAAGTGAAAGCACCTGTAACCCCTACTCTGAAAAGCTTTCATGAGCAAACAACATAATATAGCAAAATGGGTGTTCAATACAGGAATGCTGAAGACCCGATTTAAATAGGTGGCAGATTACTCACCAGTTTTTATTATGTCCTACTCGGTGAGCTGATATGAGACTAGAAAACCTTGAAATAATCATTACACGTGGTGTCTGTTTCTGTCTAAAATCTAGCAAGAACCATCAGATAGATTCTGTTCTACAGAAGGTCAAAGACAACACATTCTCATACCGAACCTGATATTTTGTGAATAGTGGTTGCTTTTTACATAAACAGTAAAAATAAATTATTACACTGGTTCAGTCTTCCTTTTAAACAAGCGGAAAACATCTGAAAAACCAAACACTCACATGCGTCCAATTTGTACATGGTTAATATTTTGTGCAGCTGAAGTGCAGAAAAAAAACTTCTCATTTGTGTGATGCACCCTGTGTCAAAGTTATCATCCTGGTACAGGTTAGGTCATCATGAATCTTAAAGGCTTTATCAAGGGGCAACGACAACTTTTTGCAATTTTATGTTATCACTCACTGATCAAGCTCCAGTTTTTCCATCCACCTTAAAATGAACCTAAAAATGAAGTAACATTAATTTGGCCATTTTGCTTCTGACAAACGGGAAGCATTTGGTTCCCTTTAAAAATGGGAAGTTCTTTGAAGATTGTAACTAAGCCAAAAGGCAGCTTGTAATCTAATCTAAGCTTTTTTTTTTTTTTTTTTTTTTTAAAAAAAAAAGAAACCATCTATCTCAGACGCGTCACTTGCATGGTTTCATCCACAATCCAAAACATACACTCAGTTTTACAGAGAGAATCACAGACATATGTTAAAAACGTCTTGGCTGTGTTTGACTGGTCAGGCAGACGAGTAATTTTCCATATATGTGCTTGCCATCTGTATTAGCTGAGTTAACTAGACGCTCTTGCACTTGGCTGCTCAATTAGGCTACCCTTGCTGCTGCTCACCAAAGAAATGCACAACATGTATTTAACAGCAGCTTGAAAGCAACTCGGGGTGTTCAAGGTGCAGGCCAACAACAAGCTTCCACGTCAATGTCAACCTCCGCAAGATCTGAAAATCAGGCTGCAAATAATGCCCGCCGGTGTCTTTCCCGCAAACGGGGCGGGATGCGCACTCAGCTTTCCGTGTTAAATGATTTATAACGCGTCTTACCGTGGCTTTTGGGATCCACTGTAGCTAGCTCTGGAGCTAGCTAACTGGCCTGGCTGGAAAATATATTCACTCCTCTTTCCTCGGCGCTGGTGTCTATTCAACACGAACAAACCGCATTCTGCCTGTCGATGCTTTTACTTAAACCCCTCTCCATCCTGATGCTCCCAGTCAATTGGACAGCTAGCACGCCTGTGCGACTTGACATGAGTCAAGTGGCAGTCAGTTTAGGTGACAGCTAGCCAGACTGTCTCCTGCCAGCTAACGTAGCAGCAGCGGCGCCGTCTTCCAGAGAAAATCAGCGGCTAGCTCTGGCTGCTAACTAAATAACGCAACGCCAAGAGCTGCCGGGGGCGCTTTCAGTGGAAAGCTGGTTCATTCAAATGGACAGCTCCGCTCCGCTCAGCACTTTGCACTGTCATTACGGTAATGCTGCCGGCGGATTTCATCAACAGTTCGTGTTATCCCCATTTTGCTCGACTCTCTACCGTTTTTGTTCAGGACTTCATGATGGCGGAGCGGGGCGGGAGCCGAGCGGAAAACGGAAGTGGTCTTCCTCGACGCTTTGGAAACGAGCGCGTGAGCTGTAAACAGTATCCCCACGTGGCCGAGTAGGTTCACAAAAACAAAAACGAAGGATTAGCTCCACAATATTCATCAGGGTTCGTAGTTTACTAATATTGAAGTTCATAGTTTACTAATATGGAAGCTTGCCCCCAACCCCCCTATAATCAGAATTTTGGGTTACATATCTCAAAGGTTTTGGTTAAAGATCTTAAAATTTCTCAGAAGTTTGAGTCAGTAAGTTGAAATTTTGAGATACCTAACTCAAAATTCTGGTTTAGATTTTCATGGTAAAAACAAACAAACAAACATCAGTAGCTTGTTTCCACCACTCAAAAAAATATTTTTTGCCATCCATAAGTCAAAATTTCAGGTCAGAGATTTCAGAATTTCTCTTTAGGTATCTCAAAAATTTTGGTCATAAAATTTGGGTTAGTTAAATAAAAAGTTCTCAGAAGTTTGAGTGAGTAAGTCAAAATTTTGAGATAACTTATTTAAAATTTTGACTTAGCTCTGCTTGGCTAAGTCTGCTTTTTAGTGGTGGGAACAATAACATTAAGCTAAACACTGAAATTAGTGAAACAATAACTAGTTATGTCAAAAACTAGTTATTTCAATTAAAAATGAAACTAAACTGTTAGGAAAACAAAAACGAGTCTAATTAAAACCAAGAGATGTCTTCAAGACTGGAAGTAAATTACTTCAAAGTGGTTGTAACAACTATTCTGACCAGATGAAATTTTCCCCTGATAAATAACCGCATCAATGCATCTTCTTTCACTTACCCAAGTCACAGTTACAGGGGGGCTGGAGCCTATCCCAGCTGCCAAAGGGTGGAAGGCGAGGTACAACAGTCTATCACAGTGCTAAACACCCCCTGAATCTTAGATTTTTTGTTAATCCTGTAACACCAGGTGTATCATATTTTATCATATCATATTTTATATGTGAGTTTTTGAGACTTCTACTTTATCAGTGTGATTTTTTTCCTGAAAAACCTAAATAAATGAATTTTTAAGCAATAAACTGCACAAAAATGCCAGATGTAGCAAAGATTGAAAACTCATATATGCAAACTGGTATTTAATTTCTCTTTCTTTTTTTTTTTTTTTTTTTTTTACTTATCAGAAGGTTAAATAAACACTCATTTAAAAAAGGAATTTGAATTTTCTGGAAATAATTTCATGGTTCTGCCTTTATAGGGTTACACAACTACCTAACTGAAACAAGCAAAATAACAGTGGAAACTAAACATATAAATCCAATGGAAATAATAATTTTAAAACTATACTAACTCTGTAAAAAATACTGCAAACCAGTATTTCCCATCACACAGACCTTATGGCTCCTGTGCCAGTCAAATGTGTTCATTTGGTTTGATAATAAACTACTTTTAACATTCATTTTAGAGACACTACAAACAGCATGAGAAAACATCTTTGGTTTTTATATTATTTTTATGTTAACATATTGTTGGCCTACATTATGTCAATCAACATCTGTGGGGCAGCCTCGTTAATAGATTGACATCACCGTGGACTGCGTGTTCTCTGTTAGCAGGTCTAAATAAATAAATAAAAATAAATGAGACAGGATTTGATCCAGATAATAATTAAAGTCTCTTAATAATTACATCACATGTAGTGATGTAATTATTGAAAGGTTAGCTCAGTGCATATTAATAAAGTTGTTTATTCATTCCTTATAATAGTGGCCAGCGTCTGGGATGACAGATCATTATTCAGTCTTTACGGAGAAATTCCGATGCTATAGCGTGATGAGATTGCGTGACATTTCCAAAACTACTATGTAATCCTTACTGAGAATTAAAGATGCTATATAGTGATGCTGTTGCATAACGTAACAGAAGGACAAACACATCTAGCCATGACTTACCAGCAACATTCAGCTGTTATTTAAAATCAAGAACAATTCATCAACTGTCATGTACCAGCTATTTGTTGCCAGTGTGTAGGGGTAGATCTTACTCTGTGACTATTAACTGAGATTTTTTTTTCCACATCTCTTTTCATGTAAATGGATTTTGTTGTTTTCCTTCATTCAACCTGATTTGATTTCAGATGATGTCTGCACGCATCGACACGTCATCGCAATCATACATATGGCTTGTTTGGCATGGCATTTGCTCTCTTAATCCACTCAGTATAATCTGTGTTGTGCATTTTTAGATGATGCAGCGTGCGCGCGCACACACACACACACACACACACACGCGCGCGCACACACACACACACACACACACACACACACACACACACACACACACACACACACACACAAAGCAGACAAAAGAAACATTTTTTCCATGAACCTTTGTGTGTTACTATTCTCAGAGGCTGGTCAGGCTGAGACACACTGAAAAATAACTTTCTTATTACAGGACAACAGAGCTGAGGGGTCGCCCTTATAGGATTTTGACTGTGGCATTAAAATCATCTTAGTCGTATTATTAATCGAATAATATAACATATTTTTCATCAACCTCCAGCTCCTATCGCTGTGATGTTTCTCTTATTTGCAAACCTATAGCCTATGAATCTGTCTCCACTCAGCCTTTTCTCCCCCTTATCATTTTTTTAAAATTCAAACTCTCCTCACCCATATACCTCCTGCCCTCCCCTCCACAGACATCTTTTTGCAGCCGCGGATGTGGTCTTGCATAACTCCTCAGCTGGCCCACTGCTGCAACGAAAAAAGATAATAAATCATTATTGGTTCCTGTTGCATTGCCCAGCAGATTATGCTTCTTATGCAAACAGATTTTTGATGAATTTACATAACAGGAAGGCATGCAAAGGGAAAATGGTCAGGAGAAGAGGACACGCACACCAAAGAGACCCAGTGCTTTAGTGTTTCAGCTGAACTGGGTGTCAGACTAAACATTTACTTCATTTTTGTAGAACACTCACCCCAAGCTGTAAAGGGAAAGAACAGAGAAACTGAGAAAAACATCATATTTGTCCCATAATTTAAAACATTGAAATTTCCTGTTCACAGCTTGCTTACAGTGAAAAAGAGACATTTTGAATAATTTGTGAATATTTATACTGTGAAAAAAACTCAGTGCATTGTTATTTATATACAAGACATTTATGGTTATACAGGCTGTCTACAGTGTTAAGGTTTTCTGTTATTCTGTTAAACACTATCTGTTATTTATCTACAGCAGAGCAATTGCAAATAAATGCATGCAATAATACCCCAAATTTGTCTTGCTATTTAAAAAAATTATCATTTCATTTATATTGACCTAGAAAAAACATTTGTGTCAATACTAAACCTACAGAAATGCTAACAAGAGTGTTAATAATGTGCTAAACACATTTTAAGTGTATTGTTTGTAAAAAAAACAACAAACAGATTTTTCCTGATGGGTTTGTGGCCTTAGTGGCCAGGGGTAGGTCTTAATGAATACAACGCGATGTTTATTTTGTAAATTATGGTCCTCAATAGAGCCAAAAAGGAGGATGAAGCTGGGTATGCTTTAGGGCAGGGCAAGAAATAACCAGAATTCTTCAACCAGAAAGAAAAAAACAAACAAAAAAGTGTTCATTAGGTTTGCAATTTAAATCTTACTAAGTTTAACTTTTATTTTATTTCTATTTTTCTCATGACACTGTTATACTTATTTAGAGCCTGCAGTAACTTATGTCATAATTAAAAAAAAAAAATGCCAAGGATATGAAGGCGCAAAAAACAGTTCATTATAAAAAAAATAAAATAAAAGCATATCTCTGAATCTAGTATGGTGGGTCCACAGTTGCCTAACAAGTAAAAGATGTGCGGTTTGATCCTCTGAGAAGCCACAAATCTGTTTCGGGATGCATCAAATCAAACGTGGAGCTACCTGCTGTGACGACCACTTGTGAATAAGGAAGCGGCTGAAAGTAGCTTTACTTCATCTCTGAAAATATTTTGAGATTTGGTAAAATTATAACAGCATCAGGGAGTTTCAAGATAGTAGTATAAAAAATAAAAGAGAAATCTCAAAGAGCTCTAAATGTGATTAAGAGGTGTATTTTCTAATTTCCAAATTCAGTCTGGTTTCAGATATTTAAAAGTGTCATTAAGTGCTGCGTGGAAATAAAGTGTGATGTTTGTACCTGCTGGGACAAACACCAACACCCACAGATACATTTTTACAGAGACACAGAAACAGAGGGTTAGGCAGATACTCACTGATAATATTCAAAAGAGGGCAGACAACCCCCCGTTTTCAAACCCTTAAACCCAAGAGCTGAGCCCAAAAAAGGATGCTGTGTGTCAATTAGTGCTAAACTAACTGCCATCTCTGAGACACACTCTGGCCCCTCACACAAGAACAATGTAGTCCAAACAGCAATGAATACAATTTAAAGAAACCAATAGTTTTTGGCCTTACAAATAGATTATGAATTGGCAGCATATCTCTTTACAAATACAGAGTCAGTGACCACAAACTGGCAAAAAAAGAACATAAAATAAAAGCTATTTTAAACCTTTGTATTGAGTATTAACCTCAAACACAGTCATAAATCCCTTTTTTCATTCAAATGTAACAAATACTTATGCAGATTATCACACAGTGGGATAATAGCTGTAATCGGCCTGCGACTCTTTAATACTTCAAAAATCTGTTCCACTCTGATGTCTTTGAAAATAATCGGGGCTAAAACAGCCGAGAGAGGAGCCAAATGACCATCTACTCTGTTACTGTGTCCCTACCTATATAGCCTATACTGAAAAAACAAACACATTATTACAAAAATATTAAACATGCAATATGTCTGTGTAGCTTCTCAGCCATGATCGTCTCAAGAGGTTGAAAAAAGGCAACTGGACTTTTTGAAGACGTTTGACCTCTCATCCTGTTCTAAAACCAAAAGGTGAAGTGTCCCAGGTATTTAAACCTTATTGGGGGTTGTCCCCTTTGGAGGTGGTAGCTGATCCAGTACATGTGTCATCACATGAGCCAAGGTGTGAAAAAAAAGTTGTGGGTTATTACCACCAGAGGTTTCAGGTGAAACCACTGTGAGACCTTGGCCCACCCTACCATGTGACCTATTGAGGTCACCTGAAATAAGGTGTGAGTGGCTATACTTCTGCACCTAAAGGACAAAGGACACTCTTTTGAGGGTATCATTGTTTACATTTTGGACAGATGTTTGAAAGAGGAGTAAAAGAGGCCACCTATGTCCACTGTGAATGACCATCATTAAACAGAGGTGTTGTCTTACAGCACCATCTGTCAGCCACCTACAATGCAGTCCTGAGGTCCCTTCCCAGGCGCCTCAGCCCCCACTCACACCTTACGGCAAAAAGCAAATCATTTAATAAAATAAAGCAAGCAAAACAAACTAACAAATAAACAGATAAAACATAGCTACAAAAAAAAATTAGAACCAAAAACTTAAAGAGGTTAATGAAGAGAAAATATAACGCTTTATATTTCTCAGCCAATTTGTTAATCGGTTAATAATTCTATACAGAAAAAAAACTATTCTGATTAAAAAAATATTTGGTTTCAAATGCAGATATGTCACATTTCCCTGTTTTTATAACACTAACATTTTTTAAATTAGAAAGTAGATGTCCCTTCAGGCTCATGAAGAGTATGTAAAGTATTTTCTGACAAAAAAAATTAATATTATATGTTAAATGGCAAAAAAGTAGGTGTGATTTGTAGACCTAGTTCTTTTATAATGTATTTAAAACACCTACTCATAATGGTAGACTTGTGTTGCATCTGTTGAATAAAACATGAGTGAATAGGAGCAGGTACTGTAATTACTTCACTGTGAAGAAAATAACCTGTAAACTAACTTCATCATATCGTATTTCTTCACTCAGCTGTGGGTTCAGATAGTGGTAACATTTGTGATGTCACCACTCTGCAGGAAACCAGGGCATCATCTCCTTCATCCATGATCCTGCTATCCTCCGCTCACACCGCTGACTCCTCCCCACAACTGTGGATGCAGACACACACACACACACACACACAAACACACACACACACACACCCTCATACAATTTCCAAGCATCCTGGCAGTCTGGACACAGAGGGTCGCAGCACGCTGAGAGGCACAAGCTGGTGTGATTGATCAGAGATAGCACTTAGACTGAGGAACAGAAGGAAGGCAGGGTGCTTTTTACACCGCACAGGTCAGCTGCAGAGTCTCAGCTCCAGAGAGCTTATGTATGATGCGTTTGGCTGACAAGCAGACATCATCTGAGGAAGGTAATATTTCTTCAAAACTTTATTATTTAGATAGTAGCAACACTCAGTAAATTTTTAAGGAAATTATGTAAATAATATGTTTGATTCTTCAGATAACCACACAGTTTAAAATACAGCAAAAGTTTATTGGACTAATTAGCATGTTAATAGATTTTTTTCAGCAGCAGTGTCTTCCAGTGGCAAAACCCCACCAAGCTCTATATCATGTGTCAAAAATATCAGTAATTTCCTGACATTTCATAAAAGAACGTCTATATTTCCTCTTGCAGAAATGAGCTTGGGGGCAGCGTGCATTTTCTTGCGGGGAGGGAAAAACATTGTAAGTACTGTGCTGATATTTTCAAACTGCTTTGAAAGGCTTATTGGCTCCTAACCCGCCTTTCTTTTTTGTAGAAAATTCTGTATAACGAAGTCTAAAAATTAATATTCACGTTTTTTTTATTGTGTGGAGAATGAGTCAGTATCTACTTTTCTTTTTCTGTATGTTCATATTGTGACAACTCTTGTACTCATAAGTAGTTATAAAGCCCAGCATTTGTTCATAATGTTCATATTACACTGAGCTTAAGTAATTATTCTTTCTTTGTGCAGACAAGAGAACTGGCTGATGATGAGATTGATGGTAATTAGTTATCTTCTCAATTTTTTGTTGATTAACTCATTTTTTTGATCTATACATGACTTGGAGGTTTTTACACTTTGTGCATTTCATACAATCACTTTTGTTTTGTTTTTTTTACTTTTTACTTGACACCTCTGCAGAGCTGCGCGATGCATTCAATGAGTTTGATAAAGACAAGGACGGGCTGATCAGCTGTAAGGATCTGGGCAACCTGATGAGGACAATGGGTTATATGCCCACTGAGATGGAGCTGATTGAGCTGAGCCAAAATATCAACATGAACCGTGAGTACTTGCTAAAATAATAGGCTTTAAAAGTTGAATTTGTTGAAGAATTACATGGTTAGTGGCTGATTTTATTATTTTAATCTAGATTTGATGAAAAGCAGAAAAGACATGTCAAACTTTTTTCCCTCCAGTCGGTGGCAGAGTCGACTTTGACGACTTTGTGGATTTAATGGCCCCCAAACTCCTGGCCGAGACGTCTGGAATGATCGGTATGAAGGAGCTGAAAGATGCCTTTAAAGAGGTGAGAGGGAAGCGCTTTTTCTGAAACTTTACAGCCACTGGCTCACTTCAAATGAAGATGCTTTGTCATAAGGTTGTGAATAAAAGTTGTTTCTTGCTGCTCTGGTTAGTTTGACATGGACGGAGATGGAGAGATCACAACGGAGGAACTGCGATCAGCCATGATGAAGCTGATGGGAGAGCACATGAGCCGGAGAGAAATCGATGCTATAGTGAAAGAGGCTGATGACAACGGGGATGGCACAGTAGATTTTGAAGGTACAAACTGTCTTTCACCAACGTCAGTAAGAGTAAAAGTGCAGTAAAGTGAAGTAACTGATCCACATCTTTTTCTCGTTTGCAGAATTTGTCAGAATGATGTCCCATCAATGACAGCTGAGGACAATGCCAGTCAGAAACATTTATTGGCACCTCTACAGACATGCACTAACATCAACGCTATTCTTTTCTGAACTTGAAAATGCAACAAAAACACACACACAAAAAATGGGAAAATTAGCTCAAAACAAGCAATATCAGGCTGATCTCAGAGTGGATTTTATAGCTATGCAAAAAATGACAATTTGTAATGATTTTTTAATGTAAGAGTGCTAAAAAAGAGAGCTTTGTTGTTTTGTTTGATAATGTATACTATATACACTGGAAGCCTATTTTGAATTGACTTATTGACTTGGAGTTGTTTGTATATTTTTATTGGTTTTGAATTGCATCATTCTCATTTAAACAAAGTTACAATACAAAGTAGGATATAAAGTTAAGCTACTGCTATACTTATACTGAATTAACCTGAGCTCGTTGTATTAAGTAATCTGTAACTAACTTCCAACAAGTGAAGTGGTACTGGGGGTCTGCCTTCTTTGGCAAAGCACAAAATAAAACATCTGTCTGTACATCTGTAAAGGATTCAGGAGTATTTGTAGAACATCAAAGTTCTGACCTGAAAGAAACCCATGGACACAGTAACACTGTATTAATATATCTGACATGTCAAGTCGCTGATTAAAATGTAGAACATGAAACTTTTTGCATAATAACATGCTAATAATACGCAATGACTTAATGTAGGAAAGAAGAGATTTGGACCTGAGAGACCTCATGGATGCTGCTCGACTCTGGATAATTGGAGTATTCAATAAATGCTTAAGAACACTAAGAGATTGTGCCACCAAAAACAGGCACTGATTCTTCTAAAGTATCAAAATTAGGTTATTGTGACCCACACATAAGAAATTTAAAGGTATTAAATCCAGATAAAAAGGCGGGGACAGGCAGGTCATGTCCCAGAACTTGTCCTTTTAGAGAAACAGTCTGAGCCATTATTTAAGGTTAATACTCTGCCTAAGTTTTGAACTTCATGGAAATATGGACACAAACACAGAGAGGAGCTTAAAAGTATTAAAGCGTATTATAACCCCGTGACCATTAAAAAAAACAGAAATTGTTGTGAAATTTGTGGCACGTGAAGACTTCCTTGTTTTGTTTTTTTAACCTATGGACTGAATTTTTCATGTGGTTTATCCTCAATAATTGTGTCATACTTGATCCAAAGCCAGCACAGCTGAGATTAAATATTGGGGCTGAATTCAGGGATGTGGTATGGGACACACTGTACTCATTCGGGGAACTCCAGCCAGGCAGATGTTACTGCACGACAAACTGGGCACAGCCTCAAACAGACAGACAACAGATGGGGTGTGAGAGCTTATGGCACCAATGAACAGAAGTGAAGTGATTCTCTCTGTGAGCCTAACTACTAAACACACATCTGTGATTGGTACTCCACAAATTGGATGCGAGGGGTGAGCGCTCTGCCCGTACGCTTAATGGATAAGTAACAAATTATATGGTCTTTTATTATTTTTAATATGATTTTTAAGTGGATGCCCTTTTGTGTGGATGGAAACTCAAAGAGGCATTGAGACAAAAAGTTATTTAGGAAAGATTTCACTACTATTAATGGCACTCTAATGTAAGTGAGCGTGTTTGAAGAGAGGGCTACATTTAACCTTGGAGATGTAGTGCCAAGTGAGGCTGATGAGTCCAGAGGAAGAATCCGATGATGTAACGCTCACTGGCCGGCCTTTGCCCTGATCCTTTCTGATCCCTCTAACATCCAGCATCAACCTTTATTGCATTAATCCTCAACAATCTCTCTCTCGGTTGCTCCCAGACTCAATTCTGTTGGAGCCTGTAAACCCGGTGACTTCTTCTCAGCCAGATCCAATAAAAAAAAAATTGCCATTTTGACTTATTGTACTGATAGCCTCTTCCCCGGGCAGATTTCATTTGTTTAATCTTTCTGAGAAGAGCTGGGTATCTGCTACTGGACCACCTTTCCTGTGAGAGTAAATACAGCTTATCAAAGTCACCCAGTCTTTGCTTGCTCACATTAATCTGTGAATTTGTTTTTTAACATTGTTTACAAACAATATTACATAACACCAGTGGTGTAAACACCGTAAAGCTTCTTGTTTAAAAACACTAAGTCGGACCATGATGACTTGTGTAATGCCGTTTTTCTTAACTGGCTCTGTGGGATGCTCAGGTGCTTTTATTATTCACAGTACTCCAACTACTATAAATACTTTTGCTATTATGTTGTCATTTGTATTACCTTAACAGAAAACTAAAGCACTTAGTGGAACAGGAGAAGTGGGTGGATGAGGGAATTTTGTGTGTTTCAGTCTTACTGACATGAGACCTTAATACAGAGCTCAGTTAGCTGCTTCAGCCTCATTGAATTAACTTCAACTTTTAGGCTTCTATATGCAAAATTTCCACAAGTTGTGGTCATGTCAAGTACATACTGTGGTTAACCAGTGAATATATATATATAAAAACAGATAAATATATACATATAAACATGATGTACATTGGGTAAGTATTGCACATTGGTGAATGAATATTGCAAAGTATAGGAGTGATAGATGATGCACCTTTCATGAGTAGAGGATATTGCTCAGTATGAAAAGTTACACTACTGTCTCTTTGAGGAGTTTTATCCCCCCCCCCCCCCCCCCCCCAAAAAAAAAAACCCAAAAAAAACAAAAAAACAAAAAGTATACAAATATAAATAACCACATACATAACATCATACAAATATGATTTTGCAAGCTTCATTGTTATTTGCATTTCAAACACTGATTTCTGTGTTAGTCCGCTATGGGGACAAAGTATGTTTTCATTGCTTTGGACACCGCCGTTCCTTTTAGGAAATTAGTATAAAGCTGTCCTTGTTATATGTTTAATAATTCGGCAAAGTAAGTGTGTAATTTCTAAGTAGACGTTAAATTTATCTGGGAACCACGACCTGGTGATTAAAATATTGCTCATATAAAGCTACAGCATTGTAATTAGAAAGTAGCCCAAAATAGTTAATAACCCCTGCGCACTGTCGTGGACGGAAGCCGAAAGGGGACAGCCTGTGACTTCTGTAGTAAGTACAGCTACTGTCACTCCACCAGCAATGCATTTAGCTAAAATCTGTAGTATTATTAGTTTTCATCCGTGAAAGGCAAGCGACAGTAAGTTGAGTCATGCACATATTTATAAACTGATGCTGTGCCATTAAAGGACGGTTTAGTGTGTAGCTAATGGCAGGTAGCTAGCGCTGCTGTTAGCTGCATGCTCGGCAGCAGTTAGTACTGTCACAGCTCATAGCTGCTGTTCATGTTAAATCTATGAGTAATGTTTGTAATAATCATAAAGTCCATATGTGTGACTTTAACTAAACGTTTGGTTTAGGCCTCAGAAATGTACGGAAACACTATAAGAACCCCATCTGTGTGCATTTGTTGCTGACTGCTTTGATTGGAGTCCTTAAGTGAGGTAGAAACAACCCAAGAACTATGTGTGTACTCTGCTGTGTATATATTTCACATGAAATGTAAATGCTGCAATTTGAAAAAGTCCATCCAGTTTTTTTTTTTGTTTGTTTTTTTTCTTTTAAACATGTCAGACATTCAACGTGTGTCAGATAAACCAGGCAAGCTGCACAGGCTGAGAGAATAGACTCCGCATAGTAAATGTTTATTTAGGAAAATCGGTAGAATACTGATGACATACCGGTGGTGGTATAGAGATGTCTAGGAGAGAAGGCAGACTTTTTAACCAGATTGTTTAACACAATCTTGAAGAGTGAGAAGATGCCTGAAGAATGGAGAAGAAGTGTGCTAGTATTGATAATATAAGAAGCGAGGTGATCAGGGAACAGCAGTATGGTTTCATGCCGAGAAAGAGCACTGCAGATGAGATGTTTGCTTTGAGAATGCAGAGGCATGCTCTGGAGAGAAGGGGAATGAAAGTCAGTAGGAGCAAGACAAAATGCATGTGTGTGTGAATGAGACCTGAAAATGTGAAGATGCATGGAGTAGATAGTGAAGGTAGATAAATTTAAATACCTGGGGTCAACCATCCAAAGCAATGGACAGTGCACAAGAAAGGTGAAGAAGAGAGTGCAGGCAGGATGGAGCAGGTGGAGATGAGTGTCGGGTGATTTTTGACAGAAGGATAGCAGCAAGAGTGAAAGGTTTACAAGACGGTAGTGAGACCTGCTGTGATGCATGGTTTGGAGACCGTGACACTGACAAAAAGACAGGAAGCAGAGCTGGAGTTGGGAGAGTTTACGGTGTTAATATTTTTGTTGAGTGGACAGAATTAGAAATGAGTACATCAGAGGGACAGCTCAGGTTGAGCGGTGTGGAGACAGAGTTAGAGAGGCAAGGCTGAGATAGTTTTGGACATGTGCAGAGGAGGGACAGTGGATATATTAGACAAGCGATAGATGGAGGCAGGTAATCTGCTGTGGTGACCCCTAAAGAGAGCAGCCAAAAAGAAGAAGACGACGCAACAGTTTTTAGCTTCAGTCCTATAGAAAACCAGTCTGCAATGTGTGAATATTTGGCATTTATGATTGTTTAGTTATTAAGCAATTATCAGAATTTTTGGCTTTTTAGTTTCTGATTACATGATTAAGCAGTGAATACTTTCAGTAATTGTTGCACTTCTATGGAACAATAGACTCATGAGTGATGGCCTCTTGACTACTTATGTTATGCTGCACATTCAGCTACAGTTTGTATTTCTTTTTGTCCACACAGATCTCCCCTGATGTTGACTGGATGTAGAAACCTCTCTTGGACATTTTTCTCGCTCACCAGTAGAAGACTTTGGACTAGACGGAGTTTTAACTCACGAGCTGCTCTCTGCTCTTCAACGCTTTCATCTGTCCTTCGATCTCCCCTTTCATCAACTCACAGTCATCACTTCCTGACTAGCAGACAAATCTCAGCACACATTCCTGCATCTGTTAATTTCTCTTCAGCGCATTCAGCTCGTTCCTTCGGCCTGATGGAGTTAAAGGAAGTTCTGCAGGTTTTAGAGCAGCTTGCTCCACTGTCACTTGCTGAGTCATGGGATAATGTTGGTTTGCTGGTTGAGCCGAGCAAACCTCGGCCCGTTAAGACCATTCTGCTAACCAATGACCTCACAGACGCCGTCATGGAGGAAGCAGTTGCTGTGGGCTGTGACCTCATAATTTCGTATCACCCGCCTTTGTTTCGGCCAATCAAGCGTCTGGTTCAGAAAGACTGGAAGCAGCGACTGGCCATCCGGGCTGTGGAGGCCGGGATAGCAGTCTTTTCCCCTCACACTTCGTGGGATTGCGTAAAAGGAGGAGTGAATGACTGGCTGGTCGGAGGACTTGGTAAGAGGTCTTTTCTAAATGGAAAATGTGATGCACACACTTAAGTAACTGCATATGAGTAGACCCAGACCTTTGTTTTATTCTCACCACTTTTTTTTCCATCTCTGGTGTCTGTCTTTGACCCTCAGGCAGCGGTCAGGTGTCGGTGTTGAGTCAGGCACTCGGTGGCGCCTCCCACAGTCACAAACTGGAATTCATGGTCAGCAATGCAGAGGAACTACACATTATAATGGAGGAACTGAAGGCTTGTGATGGTGGAACGATCCTACAGCATTCAGGCAGCAGGTTGGGTTCAGACAGCGTGGATTAGCAACAAGCTTCAATTTTAAGGACCATTTTGATGGTTTTGTCGTGTATGTGTTACATTTGCTTAATTTCTCCCAAACACACGTTCCTGTAGTGTGCATTTACCTTAAGTCAGCTTGAAATCACCTGCAGATACTTGAAAATGTCACAGATAATCCAAAGCTGCTATTATGCTGGGAAAGTAGCTACTCCGTAGTGGGAAAAGACAGAAAAAACAGACAGAAAAAGTTGCGAGTCCTCAGTTGTTGCATTGTGGAAACAGAAAAAGGGTGTACTACCTTCAGTAGTTACTAGAACTATGGAAAAGTCTCAATTTTCAAGATTCATGTGTCAGTTTTTACAATAATTAGTTTTGACAGTAATGTAATGGATATAAATCACACACTTTGATGTTTTAATTAAGAGAATCCAATTAATAATAATAGTAATTCATCAAATTATGCTTTATGTCTTTTGTTTCTTTGTACTGGCAAATGACAGTTTATGTCTCCTCATATTAGACCAGACAGCAGTGGTATCCGTGCCAGCATTACATGTTGTGACTCCGCACTGACCCCGAGTGTCCAGGCTCTGTTAGGACATAGTGCTCCCAGCCAGTCTCTCAACATCGTAAAGTTAGAGCAGGTATGGGCTGTTACAAGATTCTCAAGAACAATACAGTTATATTAGACATCTAAGAGGTCAAAAAACAGTGCTCCCTAAAAGGGAACTGGTAAAGGGTGAATAATATTATTATGATATATTTTGTTTTGTTCATAGTAACCTTTCATCTGTTACTCCCCACAGCCCCCTCTTCTGGGCCATGGCCAAGGGCGACTCAGCGTTTTGGACCAGCCAGTGACTGTGGGAACAGCCGTGCAGAAAATGAAGTCCCACTTGGGTTTGAGTTACCTCCGTTTGGCTCTGGGATCAGGGCAGACGCTGGGTGAGAGAAGAGGGGACACAAAGTAGACGATATCTGAATTCATAACAAGTTATAGTTATGGTTGTTAGTCAGATTAACTGTCCAGGGAACTGTAAATTAACAGTGGAGATTAAGAGATGAAAAGTGACTCTTAAGAAACCACCTATAATTAGAGTGGACTCTAGTTCAGCATGTCTTTGTACAAACCAAACCACTATGTTAAAATTCGATGACCATAAGTACAAATACACAGCTTATTTACAGCCCCTTTTCCAAAAAAAAGTTTAGATTGTATGTAAAATATAAAAATGTAAAATGCGCACCTGCAAATTATTTAATCCCTATAGTTACCTGAGAATCATTCAAATGTAACATATCACCTTTGGAGCACCCAGAGGAACTAGGAGAATTCACTCCACACAGAAAGTACAAAACCAATACCTAGTGTTTTTAATTCAGTTTCAGTTCAATTCAGTTTTATTTATGTAGCGCCAAATCACAACAGTCACCTCAAGGCGCTTTATATTCTTTACATCAAAAATGCCATGAGTGGGTCCTTAAAATCATCAGCCTTAAGGCTGGAATAAATAAATACTCACATATAAAGTGTGAGGTAGTAACTCAGTTTTAAATTGAACTTTATTGTATATTTTTTTTAATGAATTAAACTAAATATTGACAAAATTAACATAAGTGACAACTAGACATATTGAAAATCTCATTCAGACGGCTGTGGATGGTACTATAGTAAAGACAAAAGGCAGTTTCCTGTCTTATTACATGCAAAACTGGCTAAATATCTTTGCTTTTGAACTGTCATGTTACTGCTCTGACTTTTTTCAGAGTCCTCTGTGTGCACTGTGGCTGTGTGTGCTGGGTCAGGAGCCTCAGTACTAAATGGAGTCAAGGCGGATCTCTACGTCACTGGTAACCCAAACATCTAATGTTATTAGTTATTGGGGTGGCTGTCAAGGAGATAGAGCAGGTAATCTACCAATCAGAAGGTTGGTGGTTCGATCCCTGGGTGTGCAAGTCTGCATGCCAAAGTATCCTTGGGCAAGAGACTGAACCCCGCATGGCTCCTGATGCATTCATTGGACTGTGGCTGTGTGTGTGAATGCTAGATAGAAAGCAGTTAGACATAGAACAAAGAGCTTGTATGACTGTGTGTGAATGAGACATGCTGTATAAAGTGCTTCGAGTGCTCATGTAGAGTAGAAAAGCGCTATATAAAACCAGTCCATTTACCATTTTGTTTAAATGTGACTGGAACATCTTTATATTGCGATACCTGCAGATGGAATTATACCCTTTTTTTTCAGGAGAGATGTCCCACCATGAAGTGGTGGATGCCGTGGCGAAAGGAACCAGCGTGATCCTCAGCGACCACAGCAACAGCGAGCGAGGTTACCTGGCTGTGTTCAGGGAGCGACTCGCTGTGCGTCTTCCCGATAGTGTAACAGTGGTCCAATCGAAGGCTGACCGAGACCCTCTGGAGGTCGTCTGACTGACTCTGATTTGAAGTTGCAATAATTGGCGTGTGTGACGACTTTTCACCATTTTAATTACATGATCCAAACTGATATGTGTGACATGTTGACAAAAATACCAATTTTTACTTTATGTAAGGCTGTCTACTGGCTGTAAAATGGTAGCATAGTATTTATAAAAAAGAAAAAAAACAAGTGGTGCCTGATACTTTGATGTAAAGTGTTTTATTGATATACATTGTGGCACTTATCATGTGTCTCTGGAAGGGTCTTTGGTTGATCAAAATAGTCTATTGGCGTGTGTGATAAGACGAAATATCATCAGCGGACAGATGCAGTGAGGGCCAAAGATAAAGTGTGTAATCCGTCATCTTAATGCACGCGGCTCTTTATGCAGGGGATCTATTTACGGATGACAGTGTTTTAATCCAGATGATGTGACCTTTGCTTTCATGCAGAGAAGAATTTCAGCATCTGTGTTTTCCCTAAAATGAATAATTTCTGCTTCCTGCACATGAACAAAGTAATCCTCCTCAGATTAAAATGATTGCTGTTCCAGTACAAACGTGATGTAGGAAACTGGATTCCACCTGCTCCACAGGAAATGTTCAAACACCAGGACCAGTCTGAGTCAGCAATGAGGACTTAAAGTTACAATGCAAAGACTTTTGAATGCATCTCATAAATTCTGAAAGATAAATGAAAGTGTTAAGTTAGTTTCAACAAGCTGACCTTTTAACCTCAGTGGGCAAACAGGTGGAAATCAAACTATTTAGCACATACATGTCAAAGAGCAGGCCTTTGGTAGTGCTTAAGTGCATGTAGTCCTGCCCCCGCTTCAGTGAAGGATTAAAAACAAAACTAGTAGCAATCCTCATTATTGACTTTTACAGAGTCTTACGCCTGCACCGCCTATGACACACCTGTTCTTTCATAAAACATTAGGAGACATCACACATCTCACTGCCCCCCCCCCCCCCCCCCCCCCATCAGGGTAGTGACTTTTCTCTCAGTGTGGTGTTCACACCTCCGCTTCCTTTCAGTCTTCAGTAGCTTTTATCCCTAACAACACACAAATGGAGAAGGAAAACAACCAGAACAACATGTATACTTCACTCCTGTAAACTGACTCCAGCTGTCACTTTATAGTGCAAGCAGGTAGGTCTGAGGCCTGTCAGTTCTTGCAGGCTAAAGTTTCTTATGAAGACTCTTTATCATGTCAAGGAATTCAAGTTTAAACAAAAGCAGAATGAGGACTATATGTTGCATGCAAAGCAAAAACTGATATAAAATGATCGTGTATTTTTTACTTGAATACAAATTTTATTCTTTACAGCGAGGCGTGTCATTTATTGGAGAAAGTTTTTTCAAGATCTGATTGAAGTGCAGACTTTCAGCTTTAATTCAAGGGGGTTTTATAAAAAATGTATGCAGTAACTGTTCAGGAATTACAATTTTTTTTTAAAAACATAGTCTCATAAGTAAATGGACAAACATATGATGTTAAATATAAGGATTATTTTTAATACTTAGATGAAAGTCTTTTGCAGTCATCACCAAATGCTGCATTTCCTCACTTGGGATCCTCTACCAGGCCTTTACTGCAGCCGCCTTTGGTTGCTGCTTGTTTGTGGGACTTCAGTAACTGAAAAGCATGCTCTGTTGGGTTGATATCAGGTGATTAACTTGGCCACTTAAGAATATACAATTTCTTTCTTAGGTTGCTTTTACATTGTTCTTCAGGTCATTATCCCTTTGCACAGTGATCACTGTCCAGTCAGTTTTGCATCATGTGGCTTAATCTGAGCGGAGAGTGTAGCTCTGTACACTTGAGAGTTCATCCTGCTACTTCTATCAGCAGTCACATCATCAATAAACACTAGTGACCTTGTTCCACTGGCAGCCATGTATGCTCGTACCATAACATTGTCTCCATCACGTTTGACAGATAATTTGGTATGCTTTGGATAATGTGCTCTTTCTCACCTTCTCCATACTTTTTCTTCCCATCATTCTGGTACAAGTTAATCTTGGTTTTATCTGCCCAGAGAGTCCATTTTGGACTTGACCATATTCTCCATTTTATTAGAAAATAATATAAATTGTTAACCCTCAAATCTTTTGAAGATTAAAGAGTCTTCTTCATAGCAAATACTTATTCCAAGTACATTTAATCTTACTTGCAAATGAGCGTAATCATCCTGTGGTACTACTCAGCAAACTTCAATCAGAAGACATCGGAGCACTGAATCAATATGAAGGTCAAGTGTTTTGGGAAATACAGACGTAAGTACAAACTTACGTATAAACTTTTAGACACTCACACTTGTTTAGTGGCCAAACTGCAGCCATTGGCCAAACTGTCTTCCTTCTCCACCTAAATTCAGGGTCTGACTCCCTGCTGAGAAAGCCTAACAGGCAGCCTGCTGGGAGGAAGAAACATGCCATCAAGTCATCAAAAATCCACAGGGGACCAGCCACTAAACCCTGTAATGTATCAGAGGATTTGCATTTCTAAGAGTTGTTCATTAGAGAAAATTAGGAGAGTTAGAAAAAATATAAGTAGCTACAGACAGAAATTAGAGATAACTATGTTTAAATTATTTATTAGAGCATGCATTTCCTGGCATGAAGGGTGAACATATTAAATGTAAAAAGCAATTCCAAGGGATAATCAATAAAAGTAAATAGGTAATATTTAAAATGTGCTTATTTTCTCCTGCATACACTGCTATGCAAAAGTTTTAAGTCACCCCCTCATTTCTTTATATTTTTCTACCAAGGAGGCCGACTTTCTTATAATTTTTAAAGTGGTCTTGAGCAATAGTTCTCCAGGTGTTTGAAGGGTTTCAAAGTTTTTCTTTGAATATTGGCTGCTTTTTCACTCATTTTCAGTCCAGTCCTTGTACCTGACCATTTTCAGAGGAATGCTTCTTTTGTTTGTTAAGCCACTTAAAACCAACTGATGAATAATTCAAGCATAAAAAGCAGCTAACCCAAGAGATGAAACAGTGTTGTGTCTATACATAAAAGACAACTTTGCAAAGAACCAATTTTAAATTGTATCTTTAGGCACTTTGTTACTAGAAACCTGTCACAAAAAAAAAACACTTAATTTGTTCTCATTTCTTTAGTTGAATCTATGAAAAAATGCCAAAGATAACAGTTTGGCAGACATAAAACAGTATTTCTGCACCAACAAGGTGATTCCCACAGAGCTATTTGCTGAAAACTTTGCATACCTCAGTATTGTGTGCAGTATGCCCTTAAAAACTGAACAAGTGGCACGCCTAAAAAAACTATCTACAGCAGATGAACAGTATCTGAAAATCATGTCCTTAAGAGACAGAAAATAATCCTGCAAAGGCCTGACACAGGACCTGAGAGATGCCTCTGGCCCTTGAGTTCATCCATCTACTGAATGGTGGCTGCCAAGAAGCCACTCTTAAGAGAGGGAAATGGGGAGAAAAGGCTGAGGTATACCAAATTACACAAGAACTGGAGTGAAAATCAGTGGCAACAAGTCTGATGGAGTGATGAATCCAAATTAGAAGATTTTTGTTCAAATTGTCAGTATGTACAGAGGAGGCCAGGAGAGAGGAACAACAGTGAGTGTCTACATGTATCTGTAAAACACAGTGGAGGCTCTGTCAAGGTTTGGGCGGCATTTCAGCCAGTGGTGTTGGAGATCTTGTAAAAAAAAAAAAATAGATGACATTATGAATGCAGAAAAGTACTGTTAGGTTCGGACCACCGTTAAATAAGGAAAGACACAGAAACCCGTAGTTGATCTTTTCATCTGCAGGGAGAGTCCCTGTCAGCCAACACGCGTGTGTGTATGTCTGAGGGAGAGTCTGAACCTTCTTCCTGCTTGGCTCTTTTATTTTAGCATCACGTGAGTTTACACAAAGCTCAGGTAACAACATCACTCACGTCACATGATGTAATCATGTATGTGCATGTGTGTGTGTGTGTGTGTGTGTGTGTGTGTGTGTGTGTGTGTGTGTGTGTGTGTGTATCCTCAGGAAACAGGCTTTACCTGCTTTCCATGTGCATGTTTATGATAAACACATTGTGATACATAGAAAAACAGTTAAATGTTTATCTATTCTAACAGTACCATAAGATTTTGATCCACCAGATGGATATCTGGGAAATCTGATCAGCAGCAACTTAATTTTTCAGCACGACAATGATCCCAAACCAGCTTCCAATGCAGCACAAACATACCCGGATAGAAAAAGCACACAATGGAACACTATCAGTCATGGATTGGCCTCCCCAGAGCCCGGACCTTAACATTATTGAAGCATCGTGGGAGAACCATTCCTGAAGCCTTAAAGAGATGACAAGAAAGCTACCTAAGAGAGTTCAGGGTGTATTTAAGAATGAAGGTGGTCATACCAAATAATCACCTTTAGGCTAGTTAGGATTGTCCACACTCTGTTTTTGCCTTATATACTGCGTTTCCTTTTATGTTTGCACATGCTTTAATGAATTGCTGCACCTATTTCCAATTTTCCTAACAAAATATAAAATAAAGGGTGGTTCAAGAATGGTGTGCAGCACTGTATTTCATGCATTAATTTGTATCCTTCTTAGTGATTGTAATGTAGCATATTTTGACTTCAATATAGTTGGATAATTTACTGATTTGTGTGTAAAATATTTATGTTGGATGTATCTAGTGAGATCTTTGAAGGGGAAGACTAAAGCCTTATGAATTGTAGTGGAAAAGAATAAAGACTAGTAAATCATGTTGGTGTTTTCAGATATTGAATTAAACCCTGATTTCCTCCAATGTGACCAATGTTGTTTGTTTTTGTTGGGACAAAAAAGAGAGTTGAGGGTGAAGGGAGGAGAGACAGGGAGGCAAATGAAGAGCTACGTGAAAATTGGCCCATTTGGCCATACGTGTGAAGTCCCACACACCTATTTAACAGAGCATGCCAGCACTGCGGGCTTTTACGGAAAAAGGACAGCAGAAAGTTAGGAGCACAAAGAGAAACAGAACTCGAGCGAACATTTTAAGACGAGCTCTCCGGTTGCAACTCCTTTTTTGTTTTAGATAACAGAGGAAAATCTGTACGAGGAACAGGGGAGGCCAAAAGGAGCTGAAGAAATGTTCATTTGCTGCAGGTGAAAAGGACGAGTAAAGGGACAAAGACAGACAAGGAGTATGCTGAGCATGGAGATGTTCCCTGGTTTGGCTCTGGGACCACAAAGGATTGGAGACTGCTTTTACAGAGGTGAGGGGGAGTAAGTGCATGCATGTCTCTTTATTCCTGCATGCATGCATGCAGGAATAAAGAGACAGAACATCCATGAAAATTTGTAATTTTATACTTTTAAAAATCCTAATTTCTAATTTAGGAATTCAATATTTTCATAAATTAGAACCCAGTTCATTTCTTGCTTTTTAAGTTCTTAGACAATGAGAAATCATTGCTTCTGAAATAAAAGTTTATAAATGCCATTTAGCAAAAACAAGGGCATGACGGGCGCTTTATGCAGCAGCCAAACCAGAAATGCTACATTAAAAAAACAAACAAACAAACAAACAAACAAAAAAAACTCTTGGACTGAAAGCTGCAGTGAAGACAAGTTGAAGTTGAAGCAAGACAGAATTTATTCTTTTAGCCTTTTTTTTTTTTTATCCATCTGAAAATGTGTGAAACTGGCTTCAGATCAGGTTGAAAAAAGGTTTGCTGGTTTGTGAATGAACACTGAGTGCTTTAGCGGTTTGCACAATTGATACAATGTATTTAATTTACAGTTATACGATTAAAATATGTCCCCATATTTGGTTTATTTTAACCAGTTAAGTTTTTTTTTTTCTATCTTGGATTTGTCCAGAGCGGGAGGCACCTGTGCACATACCGCTGTTTCCACCTGCATCCGAGGTGGCTGCCAAAGCTCTGCCACGGAGGCTGCTGGCCCCTCCACCAAGTGTTCCTGTCTCCAACGAGTCTGCATCTGCAACCCAGAAAGATGAAGTCAAGATGGAGCTGGAGAACTCATCTTTATGGAAGCAGTTCAGCTCAGTGGGGACAGAGATGATCATCACAAAGAAGGGCAGGTGAGAGGATACTGTAGAATTGTGGAGTACGAATGACCACTGACTACTTATCCTTTGAAACTCACCACTCAGTTTACATCTTCTCTGCAGCTTTTTATAGTTCACCTGCAACTATCCCATTTTCTTATTTGCCTGCCACTTCTTCTGCTTTTTACCCTCTGTATTTCCTTAATGTTCCCTACCATCCCATCATGCCTCCTCACTCATTTTTAGTTCTTCCCTAATCACCCCCTCTTTGTCTGTTCTGTGTGACAAACAGGCAACCAATAAGTTCAAGTAATAAGACAACAAACAAACAACTGTGTGTTATTTTTTTATTTTTTTTTTATAGACGGATGTTTCCTGGTTTGAAGTTGAAGCTGTCAGGCCTGAATCCATCTCTCCGTTACATTCTCCTCCTGGATATTGTTCCTCTGGACAACTCCCGTTATCGTTTCCAAGGTGGCGGGTGGCAAGCTGTTGGAGCTGCAGAGGCGAGGCTACCAGACCGGGTGTTCATCCACCCAGACTCTCCTGCCACGGGCGCCCACTGGCAGAGCCGCACCATCTCATTTCACTACGCCAAGCTCACAAACAACACCCTGGACACACAGGGACATGTACGTATGCGGATTAACAGACCTAACAGGAATACAGGACATAACCTTTACTGCTGTATGTTGAGTAAATCTTTTCCTTTATTCAAAGATCATCCTACACTCTCTGCATCGATACCAGCCCAGAGTTCATGTGATAGAAGCCCGGGATGTGTTGAGGTGGGGTGGAGGACAGCACTCCTTCGTTTTCCCTGAGACCCAGTTCATCACTGTCACAGCCTATCAGAACAGCAAGGTGCCGTGATACTCCACATTCATTGTGAATTTAAGTGTTACCAAGCAGCAGAGCCACAGAGACAAACTCCTCTGATATATAAAAGATTCAGTGCATCATTAAGAAAATAATATCCAACAATGGAAGTTAAGAAAATATAAAATGTGTTTTGTGTTTATTTTCAGATCACAGAGCTTAAGATCAACTCTAACCCCTTTGCTAAGGGCTTCCGAGAGGATGGCATGAACAGCAAAAGGTAATTCACAACACAAACTGCAAATACATTCACAGACCACATTGGTGGCTTCATTGTTGTAGAGAATCTAAACTACTTTTTTCTCCATAGACAAAGAGATGCAAGACAGAAACGCAAAATAGCTGTCTTGACAGAAACTTTGGATATAGGTAAGGGGGAAAAACCAGATTTATGCCACTTTAAGTAATTTATTAAAGTAAAAAAAATTATATATAAAATTTATATTATACATTTTTTACTGTTAAACATTGCCACTCGTTTGTCTCTATCAGTGAACTGTGATCCATGCGACTCCACTGAGCTCCTGCCGCAGCCCCCAGCCTCTGGTGCAGACCTGCAGGCCCTCGCTCTCGCCTCTCTGCCTGCACTGCCTGACCCCTCTTGTGGGTTCAGACCAGAGGAGACCTCTTATCAGGACACTCTGGTTCCAGAGCAGTCGCTGGACCTCAGCCAGGAGTTTATGGCATCCCAGATGTCTGACATCAACATCACATTGGCCAATGGCATACGAGACCCAACAGGAAGTGAGAAGGCAAATAGTATGACTGAAAGGTAGGAAATAAAGGAATGTCCTTGTGTGTGCATGGTTTTTTGTAGGCATAGTTTTTGGTAGGTTTTTGTAGCAATGTCAAGACTCTACCTCTGAACAGGTGCAAAGATTCCAGCCTTTACATTAAGCTAAAATTTCTGCATCAGTTGTCTAGAGATATGTGATTATTTTTGCATTTTTTCCCCAGAAATCAGAACACTGAATTAATTAAAGCCCTTTTTTTCCCTTTCTCCTTCGTAGATCAGACATAATGCCTGAACCATCCTACAACTCCAGCTTCCCTGCAGCTCAAGCCAACTCCTCCTCTTTCCCCTCAGCTCCTCTTCCTCAGTCATCCTCCTCCTTCTCCTCCCTTCCGACTACCGACTCCTCAGATACATCCGATCATCAGCCCTTAATCTCTCCTATCAATTATCCCTCTCTTCTCTCATCCTCCTCAACGCTGTCTACCGCTTCCAACACTCCCTCACTGCAGCAGACCTCCTTTACCTTCCCCACTCCACCTCCTTCCAGCTCCTCCTCCCCACAGTCACTCCTTTCATCCTCTTCCTCCTCCACCACCTCAAACAACTACCACACTGTCCCAGAGACCATCAGCCCCCATGCTTCTGCTGATGCCTCTTTTCATGCCTCACCTTCCACATGCCAGTCAGGTCTACAGGGCCAAGTATCTGTTCATTCTCTGCTCACCCAACCCAGCCAGCAGCTACAGGCTGAACTTATCACCACTGAAAGTAATTCAACCGGTGATCAAAGTTCAGGAGCATTTCTGTATCCAAATATTGTGCCAACAAATCCCAGTCCTGCTCTGAGTACTGTTCAGCCTCTCCCCAGTCAAAACCCACCACCAGCTCTGTCTTGCTCCCTACCCATGCATGGTTCTTCCACATATTTTGCTCCTCCACCTGCTCCTCCACAAAGGCAACATCTGCCATTTTCCAATATGTCTCCCAGCCCTGGCCACCCTGCCCTGCACCTCCCAAACCTGAGCCACCAAGCCCAAGCTCCCTCCTTTGCTGCTGCTGCCTTCCCTCCCTCCTCTTTCACTTACCCACCATCCACCCTTCCTCATCCTCCTTTTCAGCCCTCCTCTTGCTTGGCTGTCGCCTCTTCTTTCCAGCAGTCTGTCACCCCTGCTGCCCCACTGCCACCAGCAGCACCCAATCCCTCTACGTCCTCTTCCACATATCCTGCTGTTGAAATCAGTGCCATTCCTCCATTCAATCCTGCTCCACCTTATCATCCAGAGATGGTACGGCACCACCCATCTCTTCTCCCTCAGCTGGATCCATCAATTCACTCCTCCACCCCTCCCTCAGCCCTCTACCCTGCCTTTAAATCCTACCCTCTTCGGCTGTGTCAGGACCCTCACCCCTCCCTCTCAGTCCCATTCAGGCACCTGTACAGACAACAACATGGCCACTCGCTCTCACAGGGGTCCTACCTGGATATGAGCACAAGAACAGTGTTTTGAAATATGGTAGCCTCATATGGACAAAATTTCTTGGTTTGATAGCGCTTTTAGGGGAATTAGTAATGTGTAGAAATTGTACCAGTGTTGTGCACTGTGTTTGTGTGTCCATGTCTTCCCAGCAATTCAGCTGACACATGAAATTGGTTCTTGTTTGTATATACTTGTTGAAGATTTTCTTTTTATATTCATTCCAGTGTGAAAAATACAATTTTTTTTCAATCTTTGTGATTCAGTCCTTTTCAACTTACATATTTTTGCTATATTTGTATCTAGCTCCAGGGACTCACCAGACATCCAGCTAAGAGTGTGGGGAGTTACTGCCAGGGTAAAGACTGGAAACTGGAAATATGATGTTAAAAAAAAATCCACCAATTACCACTACTGATTAGCAAGCTCCAGCCGTAGACTGTATGGGGGTACTCTCACAGACAATTGTTGATATGCTGTTTGGTTTTGTGCATTTTGCTCCACTAGGTCTTGTCTGTCCAAAGGACTTTGTTCCAAAAGTCTTACAGTTTATTCAGATCCAACTTTGCCAACCTAAAGTGTGCTGCCATGTTCTTTTTAGAGAGAAACTTTTTCAAGCAAGCCATCCTTGTTCAGTCTTTTCTGATTGTACTTTCATGAACTTTAACATTTAACGTGCTAACTGAGGCAAGACACAGCTCTTGGGATTTTTTTGGAGTTTCTCTGAGCGTTGTACAGTCTGACCTTGGGGTGAATTCGCTGCAATGTCCACTCCTGGGGAGATGGCCTTTAAACCCTTCCCAGACTGATGAGCACCAACAATCACATCACTGTATTCTGTTAACACTCGCCTGAATGCTCCAGACCAGTAAATTACCAACCTTCTGATTTTATAGATGTCCTCAGACTTGCTGATGATAAGTTACAGGACTGCACAGAGTCGAGTGAAAGCTTTCTCTTTCACATGACTGTACCTCAAAATTACCAGGAAGAAAAATAGGAAACATCTGACTTTCTATATGGGATATGTCAAACATGCAGCCGTGGGCCAGGACTGAATGTCTAAGAGGGTCTACCTCAGACCTCACTCAATGAATGCTTCAAATCTCCTTCGTTAAATGATGGTTTATGATTGATGATTTATTGTTTATTACAGGTTAAGTTTTCAGAATTACTTCTTTACAATAAGGAAAGCAAGTAATTCATTTATTGTGATTTTTTTGTTATCATTTGTTATTTTTTGTGGACAGCTATTAGTACTACTACTTATGCCTGGTAGAGCAAAGATTTGAGGGGATTAACAGGACTTATAGTTTAAGTCAGAGATACTTGACAAGGACAGCAACAGGCAGCAGTTAATCATTTCCTCTCCCGGCTGCTTTTCTTGGCTTTTGAGGAACAGATGTTTAAGCTCAACCCTTTTCTAGCTATAACTGAGCTTTTCTGCAAAGTTGTTCTTAAACACATCACATGGATCACAAATTATACAACACACTGAACATTAATGAGACTATTGAATGCACACACAGTTACTGACTAGAAATGTCCTCTCCAGCTAAATTTATTTAAAACTTTTAGAGAAACTTTTTTTTTTTTTTTTTTAAAGGCTTGATTCAACATGATAAACAATTTTGCACATATTTAGTTGAGGTCTTCAGGTCCATTTGGTTGATTTCAAACCTTCAAACCACAAGAAGAACTCTGATTCTAAGGGTCAAGCAGGTATTTACTCAAATTTCCAAGTTGTCACTCATTAACCAGCGAGTGAGCCAAATATGATAAATTCTACGAGCCCACGCTTTGACGTCAAAGCTTTAGCTTTTCACCGTTTAGCTCTTCTGGGTGCCAGTGTTAGGGTGGAAGGTAAGGTATTTGTTTATAAAATTCTATTACTGTAATACCTACTCCATGCTGCTTCTGATTCAACATAATTGCGACTGATAATCCTTGCGGTGAGGCTGGTTAACTGTAAAGAAACATCTTTTTCTTGTTTTAACAGTCAACAACTCTTCCAGAGCCGATCACTTAGATTCTGACAATCCTCTTGATGCCCTATGTTTTATTTTCATCGCAGCTGCTTTGAGAAGAAACTAAAGGGGAGAAAGCTTTACCTGCAAGCTGAATTAGTAACATACAAACACACGTTCTACACTTCTCCTGGGAGTATGCTGCGCTCCTATTTACGCCCCTCTCTCCCTCACCTCTTGCCGTTGAGGCTCTTGAGTTCTGCGGCCTCCAAGACAGTAGCGGTGAAGCAGCCTGAACTTCTTTCAGACACTCTGGCCTTTGAGGACCCCCGAGCCTTCAAAGTGAAGAGTATGGGTGAGCTGCTCCGTGCTCTGGGGGTTTTTCGTCTCTGCTCCTTCCCAGTGTTGGTTAACCACTGTGGAAAGGTGAGACTCAGAAAATCTGTAAGATATACAAACTAGCATCTAGTCTTCAGTCCATTAGTCCTTTTCACTTCTTCTGCTCCACTTTGGCCTTCTCTTCTGTTTTCAGCTGATGTCAGTAGCACGCACACTCTTGGGGAGAAGGGGGTTTTCCTTGCTGCTGCGTCCCACTGTGTATGCCCAGTTTGTGGCCGGAGAGAACGAGGCTGAGATCTCTCAGTCCATGCAGAAGATGAGCTTGCAGGGACTGAGACCCATGCTGGCTGTACCTATTGAGGAGGACCTTGGAGAGAGCACTGGGTATGACTGTGGTTAAGAAGTCATACAAAGGTTGCTTTTAAAGACTTATTATTCACTCTTAGGTTACTTGGAATTTATGCACCTGTCAAGAAGAGGTTTGCCATCATTATACTGTAGAGCAGTGTTTGTGAACATTCAGGTTTTTTGGGACACTAACAGACTGTCTTCATTGATTTGGATAAAATAAATAGAGACAAAATAAAATATAAACTTTGCTGTGCAGAAGTTCTATAAGATTAGCTCTAGTGATGAAAACAAAGCCTTGGACCTGCTTTTCCAGGGTTCTGCTCTCTGCTGGAGGAACTACATTGTGCATTGTGTTTCATTATTAGCGCTGCTGAAGTGATGCTGTTCCATATAGCGCAGAATAGTGTGTTCAGGCAGTGTGTCCTGATGGATTTGGTCAAAAGGAATGCAACACAAAACAACACCTTGATGGTCTGATAATTTGTGCATTGGATTATTCCCACATGGTGCTTTTTTTCCTGTGTGGTAGTCAGGCCTCGTCACGGCTTGGTAAGCCAAAAACAATGTTGTTAAAATTGGGGGTTAAAATGAGAAGTTTCTCTTCTCGACAGGCTTGAGAAGATTTTTATTTATTTTTTCTATAAGGTGTCTGAGTGAGATCTGCAGTATGTGTCACAGCTCACCTCCTGCATGCCTCTAAATGACAGAAGTTAAAGGACCTCACACTCAGCTCCACTGTGTCAGACTTGTTCAACCCCCTACACATCTGTGCACAGCTGTTACACTTGGGTGCGAAGTCCACTCCATTCTCATGTTACGGTTTATCACCTGCAGGGAGAAAAGATACAACGACAACATGCTCGCCATGCTGGAATGTGTGCGAATGTCCCACAGCAACGCTTGGAGCAAAGACCCAATGATGCAGCTGAAGATCACGGCGCTGCTCAGCCCAGAGCTGTGTGTAAGGCTTCCACATCAGAGTCCCCATTAATAATATATATTTTTGGAAAAGATGTTACAAGGGGACTTTTAACTTTTTTGAGTGGATGGGTAGGTGGAGACTTTTTTGAGCATTCTGGTTGAACAAATAGCAGGGCATTAACATCAGAGTGTTTGAATATGTGAGAAAAAAGATAAGAACGCACATTTCAGTGTTTGGTGTGTCCACAGCTGTTCCAAGTTGTTCTTGAATGTGCAAACTGACCTCCCTCGACCTGCCCCATCTACCTTACCTTTCTTTTGATTCAGTTCTGACACTGTGTATTTCCTGAAAATAAACTGCTTGTATCAAAGGCGAAACTCACAACCCTCATCACGCAACAGCCATACGATCTGAATCTCCTCGTCAGAGCAATGGATGGAGAGGTAAATCCACAATTCAACAAATGACCCAGTTTGTCAGACGTCTTCCTTCAGTTCCTGTAATCTAAATACATTTACATTAATGTCTATATAATTCTGATGAGACCAGTTTGAATGCTAAAGAAGCTTTTCCTAAAATTGCCTCTTCAGACAATCAGCTTCCTGGTTTGGATGAAAGGAGGCTGCCCACTTCCACTGTAGCCTGCAGAGACTCAACAAGATAGCAGAGGTACATTTGGATTGCTCTGACTGCACCTGAGATGACCACATGAGGAAACTATACCAAGTGATGTCAGTTAGGCACAAGTGTTGAACAAAATAGTTGGGAACTACATTGGGAGTTACTTTAGCATGCACTGACTTCCTTACTTTAAAAAACGCACAACTGTAATAGAATATTTATGACAGAAACCTGTGAAAAGCATAATAGGTCTTAGACAAAGCTGTTTTAATAAGTGTAGATACAAATGTTCAGTAAATATTGATTCTTTTTAGGCAAGCGCAAGCAAAGTCAGAGTCTTGGTTGATGCAGAGTACACCTACATGAACCCTGCCCTTTCTCTTGTCACCATGGCAATGATGAAGAAATTTAACAAAGATGGTGCCTGGATCTGGAACACATATCAGTGTTACCTGAAGGCAATGATTTCTATTTCTCTTATCATTTTATCTTTAAATTGTCTTCATAAAACACTTTATGATATTCGCACTGAATACTGCATTAATGATAATCATTTTCTTAATGGAAGATGTTATCAGAGACTTCTCTTGCTGTCTGTGGTTATCAGGACTCCAGGTCGCTCCTCTTAGACGCACTTTGTCTATCCAAGAATGAAGGTTTCTGTTTGGGTGTCAAGCTGGTGAGAGGCGCCTACATGGACAAAGAACGAAAACTGGCAATGGAAGAGGGTCGCTTGGACCCCATACATCAGAGCTGGGAGGACACCAATGACAGGTAGGTTAGGATGCACAACCCAGCAGATGCATCCCAGTGAGCGGCAAAACGTAAACATTCTGTTGATTTGACCTTCCTGAAATCAATCATTTTTGCTGCGACTCGTGACACATTTCACATGTCTGCTTGGACAGTTATAATGGCTGCCTTGATGTGTTGATGGAAGTCATATCCCAGGAACCTGAGCGGTACAGGATCATAGTGGCCACTCACAACGAGGAGTCGGTGAGACGAGCTGCAAAACGGTGAGAAGCCATGAGCCTGGGGTGGTGTATGTGTAACACCAAATGTGGTCTAAGCAGCGTGAGTGACAGTGCAGTAGTAGGTGAGTGAATGTGAAATTCACACACACCAGAGTGGCGTGTATGTAGGGTGACCAGATCCCAACAAACTAAATGTGGGGTAAACACCTTGTTTGCAAAAAAAATGGGACACAACAACAATTCTGAGAGGTAGTCTGAAATGTTCATATCTAACGACTGCTGCTTCATTTTCATTGTGGTAGTTTCCATCATATTCACCAGAATCTTCAAATCTTGTGACTTTTTGGTGACTTGTAAAACTTTCACATGCACTGGCTAAAAGCCAGACTTTAGAGAAGTGTGTGTCCTGCACAGACAGTCAAAATGTTGGACATTGTCTCAAGATGTGAGACAAGGGGATAAGGAATAAAAATGTGCAGTCCCACTTAAACAGTGACATCTGGTCACCCTACTTGTATGCCCTGGTGTTAGAAAGGACCTGCACCTTCTAATTGGTGGAAATCTTTGCCTCTGGATGAATTGCATTTTGGGTAATGTAGATGTGGGGCTTAGAGTGGAATTTATAAAAAAAAAAAGAATTTACAGTTTTGTTAAAAATCTGTCTGTACATTATCACAATGTTTCTATGTGTAAAGGCTAAATTATACACTTTGAAATGTTTCACAACCCCTCAAAATGTATTTATGACCCTTAAAGGCTGGGAACCACTGCCAGTTAATATGTAACTATTGTGCACATGCTCTTCAGGATGAAAGAGCTGGGGATAGACAAAGCTGGAGGCTCAGTGTGTTTTGGCCAGCTGCTGGGCATGTGTGATCACGTCTCCCTTACACTGGGTGAGCTGATTTTCTCCAAGTCTTGTTAAATCACAGCTTGGCATTACACATGCATTAACTGTTGTAGCATCATAACTACTATCTGTAGATCAGCAGCTCCAGCAATCTGATCTCTCGCCATTGAAACTCATAAATTATGTTAATGGCCATGCATCTACCTTCTAATCCACAATCATAAGGCAGAGCTGCACTGAAAGAAAACATTGCATAAGTGTGTTGATCTCTCCTCTCCCCTCCAGCTAAGGAGGGTTACACTGTGTACAAGTCAGTGCCCTATGGCTCAGTGGATGACACGCTTCCCTATCTGGTGCGTCGGGCTCAGGAGAACCGCACAGTGTTGCAGGGAATCCGCAAAGAGAGGGACCTACTGAGGAAAGAGCTCAACCGGAGACTCCGACTGAGTTTAAGGGGAGGCAGCTAACAGGCCAGCAACACTAAACTCTACTGCTGAACACATGGGAACTTTTATATTAAGGTTTGAAACCAGAAGGCGGTGTGGAAAAAACTTTTGTGGTGAGCGCTGCTGAACAGACGAATGCGAAATGTGTGTACACATTCATGTATCTTGAGAGTGCAATATCCAAAAAGCCCATGAAAACTACTATTGAGCCTGCTAATTAGGAACAGAAGGTACATTAAGTATACAACTCTTAATTCTAATGTACTGATCGTCTTAAAACTGTGTGGGTGAAATGAATAAAGATTTGATCATTACAGAACACTGTGCATTGGATGGACAGGCTATTAATAGAATGCATTTTAATGCAACTATGATCTTTGGTAATCCACATTCTTCTTTAAAGAGAGAAACTTGATGCTCAGAACTCCCCTTAACCTACATAAGTATTTATAAAACTAGACTGAACTAACTAGTAATAGAATATGTCAGCAGTGGTGACAAGTGACTGCTGGTTAGTATTTTCCCTGGCCTGGCTGATCTGACCTACTTACCTTGTGGCCAGGTTAAAGAGTGATTTGAGTGGCGTTGAGGGGGGGGGAATGACTCACTCAAAAGTCATAATAATTTATACTCAAGCACAGACTTTTTTGGACAGACTGTGATCAGCTGACCTTTGACACTGCGGTTTACTACTCTTAGTGGAGCCAAATATTTTTAGAAGAAAGTCCTGTCACTTTGCAACATCTTGAAATGCCTATGCATACTTACTTTGGCAATTATTTTTAAGCACCATCTAAATGAACCTTAATTTCAGTGGTTAATAGAGCGGTTATATTTGCCACTATCAGTTTTCCATACACGACTAATAGAAAAACATGATTCTCACCATCATACTTTTATGTTACAAAATTCTCCCAGATTTAAACTCTGGTCTCTTTGAAGCCATGTCTCTCTCTCCTTCAATGCCTCTGCTGCCACCTATGACGCCAGTCTGCCCTACACCAGTGTAACAGATTGTACCACAAAACTAGAAGCTACCCAGTTTTGCCTGTACTTGCTGTTCAGTATAACCTTTAAACAGCAAAAGATTTTACAGTTTAAAAATAATTAATTTTCCTTGTAATTTCCTTGTCCTCTTTTGCTGTCACATTTTTTTCTACTTGGGAAATACATTCTGTACCTTTAGATAAGACTGTTTTCTCTGGGATAAAATATTGTACTGCAACTAAGCATTAAACTAATTGTACAGTATAGAAGTTCATTTGACTTGTGTCCTTTTTTTTTTTTGGTTTTGTACTGTTAGGGATTATTTTTTACTGAATTTATTTTGAAACTACCAAAAACAACAACAAAAATAAACATCAAAATCAGACTGCTTATAATTATTTATTTGATAACTGTAGGTCAATAACACTCAACATTTCTATCGCCTGACTGTACTTCCACAAGCCAGCCACACTGCAATGCCTGTTAGAAATAATAAAACTCCATATTTATTCCAGTGAGATGGCAGAAGTGGAATATCACACTGTGCAGTTGCTGAGACAAAGCAACTCCAACAGACACCGAAGCAGCTGCAAAACAGTTTTATTAAGTAAGAACAGCCAAAAGCTGAGCATAAAAACACAGGTTGTTGATGTTGTCATGGAATGAAGACTAGCTCTGCTGGAAAAACTGAAATCCACAAGCTTCAAGCTCAGTAATTTCCTTGATTTTGATTCCTGTAACCGCCTCTCTGGTAGCCCGACTGCTTCTGCTGGTAAGAGGATTTCTGATCTGTGATGGTACAAAGAGGAAAACATAATTATCTTACTATCATATTATTATCTTACTATCATAATTATCAACTGCAATTATATGAATTTAAAAATATCCTCTGCTGCCAAAAGCACAAAATGGCCCATATCCAACTTAACATTTTAGTGCAACATATTAAATAGGAAATAACCTGAGTCCAGTTTAACATACCTCTCTGGTAGGATTGCTTTTGTTGGTAGCCACCTTTCTGATCTGTAATACAAATAAAAGCCAGTTATGATAGTTTTAAATAGCAAGATTCAGCCTGTGATAATAAAATGAGTCCAAGAGATAAACCTGAAAACCCGAGGTGACTCAGAAACAGGGTGGCATACGGTCATCTAAACTCACCTCTGTTGAAGTATCCTCCGTAGACGCCCTGTTTGAGGTCGAAGACGCGCTCGTTGTTCTCCACCAAGCTGCCCAGTTTCTCTGCCAGCTGCAGAGCCATGTTCTGCAGAGATGTTGGCTCTGTGCGGTGCATCACCACCGTCTGTGTGGGCTGGTCGAGTGACGCCTGTTGGGAAGAGTAGAAGGAAAAAGAAATAAACACATTAACAGCCTGTAAAAAATAATTACAAAAATTAAAATACATGCGCACAAACACAAAAAGCCCCTCATGGGACTTTCACTGCACCTATACTTTCACTCAAATGGAACAGAGACAGTCTTACCATCAGCTCCTCATTGATGATCATCTTGCTGATTATGCTGTGGACTGTGGGCATCTCCAGCTCAAACATCTCAGACAGCGTCTCCATGCTGAAGAACAGACAAATGTTACAGCAACACTTTTTCTACAATGAATTCTCATGTCCAGATAAATGAAGGTCTAGCAGAACAGTGTGAGATCATTTCTGCTCTATGTGGAAACAACCTGAAGCTGGAGTCACACTGACTCTTGAAAATACTGCATCTGTGCTCACCTGATAGAGTCATATACACTGCTGTACGTGAACAGGTAAGTTCTCAGTGACTCTTCCTGGATTTTCCTATTTAAAAAAAAAAAATAAATAAAAAAATAAAAAAGGACAATGTCTACAGTAAGTAACAGGAATGATCACATTGGTAGATGCAATGAGTGATGAATAAGAGCAACATATACTAACCTCACGAGCATTTCGCGTACTCTCTGTGCCTCAGGGAACAGGTCCCACACCTTACTGTTCATCTTCTCATTGATGATGAATGAGTGGCAGGTACGCCAGTCTCCCATCTTCATGGCTTTGCTGGCTGCCACCACGTGCTCCCTCATGCTCTCTGGGGGTCCTGGAGGACAAACAAGAGAGCTGCGGTTACCCTCTGGTTTCTCTGTGGATTAAACATCCCGCTGCAAAGAGCTCTCATGTGATGCATTTCATACCTAGCAGTGGCTGTCTCTCTCCAACCCTGAGTTGGTGATGGAACTGCTTGCTGATCATTCGGCGGCGAGCATCAAACTCATGGGCGGCCATGTAGGGTATTTCCAGCAGCATGGCTGACACCAGGTACACACACTCCAGCAGCTCCAGGTTAATGTGCATGTGAAATGGCACCTTTTAGGGAGAATAAATGTGAGCATTGAGCAAATCCAGGTTACAACAAAAGAAACCAACATCTAGGTTAGGTTAACTGCTCAGACAGGACTTACCTGTCTTCTCTTTTCAATCTTCTCCTGCTCTGCATTCCTCTCCTGCATGTTCCTCATGAGCAAACCTTGACCCAGCAGCTCCTTGGCACGGCCAGAGGACTGAATGTCCAATAGGGCATTGTGGGCATCTTTAATCATGCCCTGCCTAAATGCGCAAATGCCAAGTTGGACCATAGTTCTGTTGTACAGGATCTGGTGGTGGTGGGCAGTAAAAAACAGGCAATTAGTATATATAATTAATAGTTTCAATATTATGTCATGTGAACACGTTCTTGTGTGTGCCTACCTGTACAGGTGGGTCAGCGTGTTGGATGTTGTCCTGCAGGTGGCTCATCAGCATCAGGTCACGTGCCTGGTACCAGCGTGAATGCAGAGCATGGTGATATATGTGGCAGAGGATGGCGCAGGTACGGATACGGTCGGTGCGATCCTTGGCGTAAATGAACTTGCAGAGCCGGTCCATGATCACAGCGCTGTCCTCCCCCTCGCTCTCCTCCTGGTCCTGCTCAGACTGCACAGCAGAAAGAAACAGTTCAGCACACCGCACCTTTCGAATGAACTCACACAGACAGCTGTTTAACTTATGACAAGACAAATTTCATCGCATACAAGCACACTTTATACCTTGATGATTTTTCTTCTCTGGGGATCATATTTATTTAACACCATAAAAAGCATCATGCTGCAAATGTATTTAAGTCTCTCTCTCTCTCTACAGGCTGTATTGTTCCTTTGCTTTTCTCACCTTGGTCTCTCCCTGCAGGCCCAGGCTGCGTCTGTGAGCTTTGTAGTCAAACTTGTAGTAGGTGTGCATAATTCTGCGTAGGTAGACACGGCAAATTTCTTCTGTGCTGCCTTTGTTCTCCAAGTAGGTGAGCAGCCGGTCAATGATACCACAAACCCTGCCCTCATCTTTGAGATTGTCAACATATTCTAAAGAAAACATGAAAAGGAAAAAATAAGCAAAAACAGAACAACACACACTAAAAACAGAACAACACACACATGTGCATCATAATACAGCAACACTATTCTGGGCTCTGCATCAACATTTATATTTGTCACTCTTTTTTTTTTTTTTTTTAAACAAAATACTAAACCCTCATTTGTAATTCTGACATATTCATCCTCATAACAGTTAATAACTATCAGCCACAACAGTCTGCTTTTGGCATCACTCACCTTGGGAGTGGGGATCAGTGTTCTGCATAATCTTTGTAAATTCTTCATCCATCCTCTCTACCAGCGTTAAGACGCATCCGCGTACCCTGAAAGGCTGACAAATGCCAACAAAGAAATTAGTACTGACCACACAAAACAGCTGATACAAATACACATACACACAGTTGCAGTGGACTCTTTGATCCAACAGCATGAACTAAAAAAACTGGTTTAATAAACTGACTGCACTAAACCCAAGATGAAAGCTGAATAAATGTGCTGAAATCCTGCTGAGTCTTATTCTAAAATATTAAATAGACAGAACTTCTTCGTCTCTGGTGTGATGGGGACAAGGTGCTTTGGGGATGGTGGCAGAGGATGTTAAATCGTAAGATTTTACATTTTTTAAATCAGTATATGAATAATCTAACAGTCTCATATTAGTAATGGATTATTCAGCATTAAAAATTCTTGTTTTATTTATTTAGTGTACTTCAAGTTTGCAAACACAGTTAAGTCAAATCCTTAGAAAACAGGGAAAAAAGTATGCCAAGTCTATATTAAGTATTACTGAACTTTCAATCCAGTTCAGCAGCACTAAAACAGCTACGCGCGAGTGTCTTATTAGTCTAAACATCGTTTTCTATTTTGAACCTGACGGCTTTCTTAAAATCCACAGACTCATAAAGATGGACAGATTTTGTAGATTGTACAGCTATTATTCAGAGCTGATCATGAATCCACCACGTGGAGGATTTGGGGTTACTGGAATCACCTGATCGGAGACGCCCAGATTCTCGCTGTCCTCTGCAATGTTCTCCCCGATGAAGATGTTGCTGTTCTCAAAGAGAATGTCCAGCAGCTCATCTATACACTCCAGGCACTTCTTCCACATATCAGGCTAAAAGGGAGAAAACCCAGAAGACCACCACTCAACTATTTTTCAAACCAAAATGTTAAAACAGTAAAAAGAAAAAATTCTGTTGACTCTTAAGATATTGTATCCAATGTGACAGTAAAGTATGTCAAAGTAGTTTGTGTGTACTACAAAGTTTTGTAGCTATTCTAAGAATTAAAAGCAGTGTTACTCACTTTCATGAAAGCTGCCAGGTTGGGGTTGTAATCATACAAGGAGGCAATAATGTTGAACTTGATCTTGACCAGGATACCTTGGCCCAAATTATTCTCAGCAGAAATGGCTGCCAGAGCATGAAGCAGCTCAATCTGAGCGGCCCTGTTAGTGGGAAGAAAAAAAGAGTAAAGATATGAACATTATTTTAAGTGTGAAGTGCAAAGCCAATTTTTAAAATCACTTTCAAATCAGTTCTTGCCATTTATAATACTTTAAAGGAAAAAAATGAGCTATAGAAAAGTAAATACGGGGATTCGCTGAGTCATTAATCAGTTATTAAATATTTTTATATGCAATTCATTTACTGGCCATAATTACATGATGCGCCTTATTGAAATAGATTAGCTATCAATAGTAATGTCCAATTTTCCATAAAATTTTTTTTAGCCCTTTTTTTTTTTTTAATTTTAGTGACTAATGTAGTCACACCTGTCTGTTCCTTTTTTGCCTCTTGCTTGCAGGATCTCATTGAGCTTCTTCACCACCACCGCTGTGTTGATCTCAGTGCCTTTAGCAAACATCTTGGGCTTCTCCTGAAAGATTGTCAGTGAAAGAAAGGAAAAAACAAACAAACCAAAAAAAAAAAAAGCATGATTTAATGAACTGACAAGGGGGTAATTCTTTAAGTCAAATTCTTCTTTAGTAGCTCCTCGACTTTGTTAAATTACAGACAAATGCATGTGATTGTTTAGCTTGATATTCATTACTGTAAGTGACTGTATCTACACTGAAACCTGCAAAAAAGCTAAAATAAGACACACCAGTGCATCTATTATTCTGTCAAGCCAGCATTGTGACAGTATCAAGTCTAAAAGTTTTTATGTTGTTCTGTTTACCTTGACCAGAGGCACGCCTCCCTTAACCTTCTCCCATTTTCCCTCATCCCCCTCGCCTGGTTCTTCCTCAGCCTCCTCCTCAATGCGCTCTCTCTTTTTAATCTTCTTCTTCTTCACCTCCTTCTTAACACTGGACTTTTCAGGCTCTTGAGTTCTAAGGATAGACACAGTATACAGTGGCAACACACTCACTTTACATGACTATGAGGAATCGAAGTATATCAAAAATTATAAAGTGTTCAGGAGTCGCATATGCCTTTAAATGTTTTTGGTTCCTAAAACTAAAAAGAAAATAAAAGAGAGGAAGTCTCACTTCTTGAGGAAGACCACAGCCAAGGAAGAGCTCTTTCCCTCGCCATCGTCTGAACTTTCACTGTCACTGCCTTCAGGGTCTGAACCCCAGTCTTCATCATCATCATCCTCATCATCAGAAGAAGAGGACTCATCCTATCAGGGAAAGAAAAAAAAAATTACATCTTAGTAATCGTACAAGTATTATGTCTTTCCCACCAGATCTCCTGCCCTTCACTCTGTAGTTCATTTACATGGCTTCTTACCCCAGATCCCTTGGCAGTCTTGAGGAACTTGCTGGCTTCTGAAGGTGCCTCAGGCTTCTTCTTTAAGAAGGACTTGGCTGACACTCCATCTGCCTCTCCTTCACTTTCAGAAGACGCGCCTTGTGGAACAAAAATTAAGATGAATATCAGAGATGATGCTTGCTTCTTTCCCATCAGTATAAACACTATCACATCTTAATCTCATGTTCACATGGAATCTTGTGGCTGATTAAATCGAGCTCAACACAGAATGAAGTAATGCTGTGTCGCAAAAAACAAAACAAAAACAAAAAAACCCCTCCAAGCCCCACCATTAAGAACTCTACAGTTTATTCTGAATGTCATCAAAATAAATTTTCACCCAGCAAACTTAAAAAAAGAAATTCTCCACTTTTTTGCAAACCAAAGATTCTGAGTAGTATCAATATAGGTCTGTTATATCAAGGAGTTGGTCTGCATTAAAACCCTCTAAATACAGCATTTGAGCTCAAGAGCCCACTTTCACATAAACATGCCCTACATATAAACACATTTCACCTACGTACCTACTATGATTTATGCTTTCTAGCTTGTATCATTGATACGCAAGACACGCATAAACAACTAACTTACCAGAATCCTCTGGCTCCTTCTCCTCCTCTTCATCTGCAGACTCATGTGGATTCTATCCAAAGGGAGAGAGAGAAGACAATTTGATAACTGCTGTTTATCCAGGCTGCTCTACAGGAGAAATTCTCAATTCTAATATTTACACAGGGAAGCTGCCCACAGCCTGCTGACCACTGAACAACTCTGATGGAATCTAATGCAGAGTTTACCATCCACATAGATTCATGTAATACATTAAAACAGCCTCCCACCACTTGCTTTAACCTAGGTGTGCAATAACAGGCAAATTTTCTCTTTTTTGTCTACACGGCAGCCTACACCATTGTTTTTAAATTTATACACAGGAAGGAAGGAAAAAAAGACTACATACAGATTCTCAGAAATATGAAAACAAGAAAATGGGATATGTCTATATTGACAGAGTACTGGTGATGACATAAGTACTGTTGGTGCTATAAAATTAAGATTTAGTTTTTGAGTTTACCTCCTTGTATGCAACTATTTCTGCCTCAAAGTCTCTGTTGTACTTGCGGATCTTCTGACGCAGTGTACTCAGGGCTTTTGCATTGTTTTTGTTCATCTTCTTCTTTCCTTCTTTATCCTCCCAAAGCTATAAAGAAAATAATGTTAATTATATTTTAGGGAAAAAAGTTAAACAAATAAAACTAAAATGTAACTTTTTTTTTTTTTTAAGTTGTGCTTTAAGGCTGGGCTACTAACCTGGTTCAAATAGTCCTCCAAGTCAGCCAGAAGGCGAATATAGAAAGGAGGAATTCCCTCTTTGTCCACTATATTCTTGCTTTTAAGGAAGGCTCGACACAACTGCTCAAACTCCTCCAGACATTTGGACATGTCACGAATCTTCATAGCGTTGCGGATAGTCTTTATGAGGTTTGTCAACTCCTCAAACCTAAGAATCAAGTAAAAATACAGTCAAAAGATGGAAAAAGACAGACTTTCACACAGTTTTTAAAGACCACACTAACCTTTTATCTTTGGCACTGCGCACCACTCTTTTTGTGTCCTCCTCATCATCACTAAGAAGCAGCGACCTGTGAAAACAATGTGCACGTGTGAGATCTTTACAATAAGAACAGTGTGTGTTGAGCTGGTGATGAGATTTATTCCGAGTTGCACTGACTGCTTGAAAGTGGCTCCGGGTGCTTTGGGGGTGATCTCATCAGCGGACGAGGACTCCTCTGACTCACTGTCAGACCCGGTGGCAAAGAATCGAGACATTGCTGAAGGATGTTGCCGATCTGTAGAAAAATAGTGTGGAGTCATATTAAAGAGATTACACCAGATGTGCTTCCCATTCTTTATTTAATATCTGTACTGGTACTGTGTAGCTGATGTAAAAAACCTATTATGCTATTTGCTATTATGCTATCCTGTTATGTTTTCAAGTACTGCTTATCTGTTAAAAAAAAAAAAAAGGCAGCAGCAGCTACTTTCAGCCCCTAATTCACAAAGGGTCAACACAGATCCACATGCTTGATTTAGGAAGAGTTTTTTTTTTTTTTAATATAAGATCCTTCCTTATCTCTTGGAATCAAAACTGGGGATCCTTCACTTGTTTGGCAAATATATAAACCACTTCAATGGGGAACCACTCTTTACTCAAATAAATATATAGTCCTGTGTCTTCTGAAATCAGAATATATGTGAATATACAGATCAGTGTATACCATACAGAAACTGGGGCTAACTTTGTAATGTTCAGATACAGATGAGTCTGCAACTAAATCCATTTGAATACGCTCACAAACACAAGTAAAACAGCGTGACTCTACTTCCTCAATCAATGCTGCTGAACAGCGATAAATGCCGCAGAAACACACACCAAAAAGGAAAAACGAATAAACTTTGCCTTATAAAATTGTGAGTACGACTATTTTAAGGTGTTGCTACTGAGATGCGTTCACGAGCTTTAACAATATTTGTGCATTTAATTTCATCGTTAAATATACAGTTACTGACGCAACAATTAGCAATCAAGGAACCGGTTTTGTTTTCTTCGCTGCAGTTTGTAGTATATTTAGTGACTGATGAACTTTCCAGACAAACGTCCACCGGCCTTTCTGAAGCTCGAATGCGTCTGATAAAGGCAGCTAATGCTAGCTTACAGGCTAAACAGATGGATTACGGAAAACAAAGACAATGGAAGCCAAGCTGCAGTTATAACTCTAGCGCAAAAATAAGCCACAATATTTAAAACACACAGCAGCTAATTAGCTAGCAGGTTAACGTTGTTATATCAGATAAAGGAGTCGAGCGTGGTGGGGGGACGTTGCTAAGCTAATGCTCGCACCACCCGGAGGAAGCACGGGGCCTCCTCTGTGCACAGCCGTTAAATACGCATCGCTAAAGCGCAAGCTCACACTGTCTCATCAAATAACGAGTCAAACTCACCTACGACCTGGTGAAAGTTATTCTGCTTTGTGTGCTTGAAGATGTTATAAAATCCAGTTTTGCTGTAGGAGCAGCCACAGATAAAGCGTGCAACACCCTTACCGGGCTCTTGCGTCAGGACAGGAAGTGTGCTGACAATCAACAAATCACGAGGAAGGCCCTCAGCACGGGAAGCACTCCGGTTATAGCGCCACTCAGCGGCTGAATCTGTGTATTTGTTATGCTCATGGGAATTTGTAAATAAAAGGCAGAAATACCAGATTACCAGGTTATTTAATCTGGTTCTGATGACAGGAATTATACCAACAAACTGGACATAGGACTAGTCAAACCATTATATAAAGTTAAAGGTGTTAAAACTTTACCTTTATATAATGTGTCAGAAAATTGTTTCCCTCTGCAATTAATGAACGTTTGACTTATTTAACTGCAGTGGGCTTTCTGGGAGATGAACAAGCAGATTTTAGGGCAAGTTATTCAACAATAGATTTTATTTTTGTTCTGCATAATGTAATTGACTTACACTGCATTGTAACAAAGTGGAAGCGATTGAGGAAAGACAGCAACTCAGCCATTAAGTGGTAGGACATGTAAAATCACAGAGCAGGGTCAGCGGATGCTGAGCACATCGCCAACTTTCTGCAGTCAGTCACTACAGACCTCCACACTTCTTTCAGATCAGCTGAAGAACAGCGTGCAGAGCGCTTCATGGAATGGGTTTCCATGGCCGAGCAGCTGCATCCAAGCCTTACGTCACCAAACACAATGCAATGCATCAGTGGTGTAAAGCACACCACCACTGGACTCTAGAACAGTGTTCTCTGCAGTGAAGAATCATGCTTCTCTGTCTGGCAATCTGATGGATGAGTCTGAGTTTGGTGGTTGCCTGGAGAATGGTATTTGTCTGACTCCACTGCGCCAAGTTTGGTGGAGGGGGGATTATGGTGTGGGGTTGTTTTTCAGGAGTTGGGCTCAGTCCCTTAGTTCCAGTGAAAGGAACTCTTAATGCTTCAGCATACCAACACATTTTGGACCATTTCATGCTCCCAACTTTGTGGGAACAGTTTGGGGATGGCCCCTTCCTGTTCCAACATGACTGCAGACCAGTGCACAAAGCAAGGTCCATAAATACACGGATGAGCGAGTTTGGTGTGGAAAAACATGACCGGCCTGCACAGAGTCCTGACCTCAACCCAACAGAACACCTTTGGGATGAATTAGAGCAGAGACTGTGAGGCAGGTCTTCTCATCCAACATCGGTGACTGACCTCACAAATGTGCTTCTGGAAGAAGAGCTAAAATTTCCCATAAACACTCCTAAACAGTTTGGAAAGTCTTCTCAGAAGAGTTGCAGCTGTTATAGCTGCACAGGATGGGCCAACATATTAAACACTATGAATTAAGGATGAGAAGTCACTCAAGTTCATATGTGTGTTAAGGCAGACGAGCAAATACTTTTGGCAACATAGCATATATTTGCACTATAAAAGGCGACTCTACTGCTTTTATTGAGCAAAAAGTGTTTGAATTAGTGGGAAGAAATTTATTATGCTGCAAATAATTGCTGCAGATATACAAGAGAGAATAACACAACTGTAAAAACACACAGTTGGAGTATATATAGTATTCAGTATTCTGGACTGTCTTATTCTAACAGAGAGAATTTATCACCATGGCTTTTTGCAGTCTTTTTAAAATGATTTTGAGTACTCAGCAAGTAGGCAGGATAATAGGCTGTCATTCTTGGCTCAATAATTAGTGATAATGACTCTTTGTTCTTCTGTGCTGTGGTACTGAGACTCCACAACAGAGCTTCAGAAGGCTTTAGATGCAGTAAAAAGATATTGCACTCAATTTCAACTTTGGAAATTCTGTATTATGAGCAGTGGAAGATTGTTTATCTTGGTGTAACATTTAATCATTTTTAAGGTCTTATCAACATTGCTGTATGGGCCAGGGGTCTAATGAGAATAAAACACTTCCTCAGGGATTTCATGACATGCATCCAATCAAAGCTTTTTAAAAAAAAATTAAGTATAAAGCTTCATATTACAATGATGTTTGATATTTAAAATCAGCTTCTAAATGCCCCCTAAACACCTCAGATTTGCAGATCTTTGGGAGGTGGTACTTGCTGGGAGAACTGCATGAGTTCTCCCAGCAAAGCGTTAGTTCACTCAAATGAAAGAGACACACATTCTTTGATTTATTAGATAAACATTAAACAATGTACACACACTTTCTTAAAATGTCATCCTCACTGCAAAAGGGAAAAAAAAAAAAAGTTTCTACTTCAACGAGTAAAGTACTTTTTAACATGTAAATATTAACATTTAAACACAGCACAGATTTTAAATATTAACACTGGGATTTGACTGGATCTTCTTGTTTAGTGTATTTTAGTAACTCTGGAAAGAGAGAGAGAGGAAAAAAGGAAAACTATATTACAACCTGCAATTAAAAATTGCATTATCTTGACAGAACTGCACAGTTGCTAAGCCAAACAGGAAGTTATCACATGTAGTAATAAGTAATAGAGATAAACTGCCCTCGCATTAGATAGTTAAAAAAAACAAACAAACTCAAATTTCTATTATTTAAAGCATTCAGCGTGACTTCTGACTTCTAAATTTATACAAACTATAGACACATAAAACTACAGTAACATCTGATACCTTCTTTCAGTCTTTGGTTTTCTTCTGATTTCATTTTGAGTTGTTCTTCAAGCACAGCACATTTTGTACAGCCTGCAAAACAATTAAAGAGGTCAAAGTCTGTGAAATAATCATTTAGCTTCCACCATTATTTACCAAAATATCACATGGACTGCCCGCATTAAGGGTGACTATTCTGTTATACTGTCTTTGACATTACATTGGAATGCAAGGATCTGCAGTCTATGTTGATTATTTTCAGTCATCTTAATGCATGAACTCTTTGCCCTGTCTTTGAGTGGCAAGAAAGTACCTTCACACAACGTGAACACAAACAGGTGAATACAAGATCTGAATGAACACATGGAAAGATGACCACAGCAGCTCCGTGTGCCTAAAGTCCAGCAGAAATGACACCAAATCGGTCGCTGTAGCGTTCCCTTCAGCACTCCCAACTTACCGTGACCCTGGGGTTTAGGTAGGGGAGCTCTATTGCTGATTCCAGGCTGTTTCAGGCCCCTGGCTCTGCTGGCAGCGTTACATGATGCTGAACTTTCAGCAGTACACGCTGGCACTGCGGCCTCTGAAAGCATAAATGCACCACAGGAGCTCGCTCCAGGTTACTGTGCTCACGAAGCCATCCAGCAGCACAAATTGCATCAAACAAACAGGAAATCTACACTGATTACTTTATCTTTAGTTTACAGTTTTGGGGTTTTTTTGCAACTGTATATAACAGCTCAGATAGTCCTAACATACCTTCTCTTTGAGTTTTAGCAGGCACAGCTCTCTGACTGGGCTGCTTCAGGGTTTTGGCTTTGTTTGCAGCATCGCAGGCAGATGCTGGAGCTTCAACATTACTGGATGGCATGGAAGCATCTGAAAAAGGTAGAGTTAAAAGGGTAGGCTGCATCCATTTAGTGAGCATAGAAAAATCTTTTTTTCACCCAAGTGACTGCACAGACAGCTATGCTTAAGCTTTAAGTTGCAAATGTTTTATGCAAATTCCAAACAATTATACATCTTTAAAAAGCTGTAATATCAGAGTACGCCTCTGCAGCAACTTATTTACCCATTTTCTTCCTCTTTGATACCGACAAAGTTTCCCCTCTGGTTAGAGGGTGCTTCGTTGCTTGTGAAGTCCTGGCCACAGGCTTAGTTACTATGTGCACAAACAGGGGAAACAGTTACAGAAAAATGAATGAACACTTCTGTCACAAAAATCAGCTAAATCTCTAGAGTAATTCTCTAATGCAGTGACTGTTTGATAAAGAGTTAAGAGGTGCCATTCATGAATAGAAATACAGGTTTACAACAAGGTGCAAAATGCTAGTTACACTCAAGAACAGGAAGGCCAGATTAAAAGAGCTTGCACAGTTATGAAAAAACAAACAAAATAAAAACGCTTTAGACAGATGAATTGTGAAATGTACTGGGCTATACTCTGCTCAGACTCAGCCAAATGCTGCAAAACAGATAGGACAGCACTTCACAGAGTAAATGGATAATGACCCTAATTATATTTCAAAAACAACCCAAGAGTTTCTCCAGGAAAAATGAAAGTCAAAGTGCTGTTACAGTAAAGTCATTCTAGGTCACATCGTCTTCGAGTTATGGCCAACGTTAAAGCTTTTGTGGGTGAATGGGTGTAATTCCTAAACAATTAATATACTTTTGTCAAACCCCTTGAATTAAAGCTGAAAGTCTGCACTTCAGAGTTGATCTTAAAATCCCCTGTGGTGGAGCACTGGGGAAAATTACAATAAACCCAACAAAAACAGGTTTGTTGTTCAAATAATTATGGACTAATATTATAATTTTAAAGTGTAGGTACTTGAAAGGTGACCATACTGTATAGTTACATTTAAACGTTTCTTGCCAGGAATATAAAAACAGGCACAGATACATCCATCCATCCATTCATTTGCTTCCGCTCATCCTGTTCAGGGTCGCAGGGGGCTGGAGCCTATCCCAGCTGTCATAGGGCGAGAGGCAGGGTACACCCTGAACAGGTCGCCAGCCTGTCACAGCGCCAACACAGAGAGACAAACAACCTTTCACACTCACATCCACACATATGGGCAATTTAGAGTAGCCAATTAACCTAACCCCAGTAAGTGCATGTCTTTGGAATGTGGGAGGAAACCGGAGTACCCGGAGGAAACCCATGCAAGCACGGGGAGAACATACAAACTCTACACAGAGAGAGGGAGAGGCCTGGGCCAAGGTGGAATTGAACCCAGACCTTACAGATGTTATTCTAAATGTGAAGGAGCAGTGCTAACCACTGCGCCACCGAGCTGCCCCAGGCACAGATACAGTCTGACCAATTTATGGGTACCTGCAGGTCCACAGAGCTTGTCAGCAGTTGAAGAAATTGCTGTACTGCTTCTTGCTGAAGAAAACCTAAGACCTGATGTAGCTCTCTGGATGCCTGATGGGATACCGCTCAACTGCGGTCTCTGCAAGCCACAGCTGGGCACCTTGGATCCTAGCATCAGCACAAAGGAAAGACCATGTAAGCACACCAATACCCCTCACTCAGAAGAGATACAGCACATATCTACAAGTAAGACTGAAGTTAAGAACTACACACTGCCCACCTGTTGTTGTAGGACGTAAATTGTAGAAGGATGTTACTCCTGTGGTCTTAAATACACAAGAACACAGGATGTTAATGACAGACTGTCATAATATGAGCTCACTGCCTTTAATCGGTACAGAGTAAGATTCAACAAATGTAACTGCCATGGACGACTGTGTTCATGTGCTCAGAGTGTAATCAACATTAAAGTCCTACCCCATGGGGTGCATTACAAGCAGCAGCGGCAGTATTTCTTGAAGCTTCAGCCTGGGTTCTTTGCCTTTTCATGGGCAAGCTGGATGTCGCTGTATTCAATCTGGCTGGAATTGAGGAAAGCGGGTTTGATTTCATCAGCGGAGCTGCAGCTTTTGAAGGAGGGCAAAGGGATTTAACAGGAGGCTGTTTCAAGAATGTTTTACGGTCACAGACGAGGTTTGATGGAGCATCTGACGGCATCTGATCAGCAGGCTTACTGGGACCATCTGTATACAGTTCCTTCTGCAATCCTGGGAGAATGCCTACGTTTCGCTCAGTGCTAAAGTTCAATATTTTACAGTTAGTCATTGGCGTGGAAGTAATCAAGCAGTCTGCCTTTAAGTCTAGGGTGTCATCCAAATTGAATGTGTCTGCTTTGTTTTTCACCATGCCAATGCTTTGACGGTTTAAAGAGTCAGAAAGACCACCCATCACAGGCACACCTGAATGATCCTTAAGCTCACAGCTACCGGCTCCAGAAGTGTCATCATGGGTTTCAACCACCTTGGCATTATGATCATTAGCATCTGCGGTCACATTATGCTTTGATAGATTGGGGTCGACATTGTCTGTAAGGTTAGTGGTTAGATTACTGACTTTCGGTGTAGTGGGCTTCTCCGAAGACCTTGGGTGGCTGTCAGATGAGCTTGTCTCAGATAAAGTTAATGTGCCGTTCGGCCTGGAAGCGCTTTGGTGACTGTCACATGAGCTCATTTCTGTCAAAGTTACGGTGCTATTTGGCTTTGAAGCACTTTGGCTACTTTCACTTGGGGCTGTTTCTGACAGAGTTATTGTGTCGCTCTTCTTGGAAGATGTTTCAGAATCAAAAGTGTTGTTCTTGAGCTCAACCGCTGCAGCAGCTGCTTCCTCTAAGACTGTGCCTCCACTGGATTTTTGAAGAGAATGCTTTTCAAAAGTGGTGTTCTGCATGTGACATGGACCACATTCCTTTACAGATGAGAAATTTTGACTTGCCTGGTCTGGAGCCCCAGATCCATCTTTGCAACAGTTTACATTAAATGGAGGAAGATCAAGCGCCTTATTCACAGGGTAGGAAACTGAAGCAATAGCATTTGAATCAGAGGATGCACTCAGATTGACGGCCTGCACAATATTAAATGTACCATTCCCAGACTCCACTTCTTTTGGGTTTGGTTGTGGCACATTGTTTTTCAAATTGGTGTCCTCATTGTTAATTTTCATTTTGTGAGAAGACTCCACAAGTTCTCTGCATGATTCTGAGGTGCTCGTCTTTAGACTAGTACTACACTCCGTGTTAAATGTAGAGAACCGCACACCCTGAGCTGATGTGTCACTGGAGGACATTATGTCACGTGTAATATTAGCTGGTTGGCTGCCAAGTGTATCCTCTGCTGATGTTTGACTCTTCTCCATATTTTGGCCACTGGGTTTGCTGGGTGACTTGGTTTCATGGCTGGTAACCAGCTCTTCATTGTTAGATTCCACCACATCAGAAGATGCAACAGGTTTTTCACAGAGTTCTGAGGTGACCTTCTTTGGACTATTACTACACTCCATATTAAATGTAGAGAACCGCACACCCTGAGCTGATGTGTCACTGGAGGATGTCATGTCACGTGTAATATTAGCTGGTTGGCTGCCAAGTGTATCCTCTGCTGATGTTTGACTCTTCTCCATATTTTGGCTACTGGGTTTGCTGGGTGACTTGGTTTCATGGCTGGTAACCAGCTCTTCATTGTTAGATTCCACCACATCAGAAGACGCAACATTTTTTTCACAGAGTTCTGAGGTGACTTTTGCTGGACTAGTGCTGCACCCAATATTAGAGTGTGCAGACATGTCACTAGAGGATATTATTTCACGAGTAATATTAGCAGGATTGTTCCCAAGTGTATCCTCAGCAGATGTTTGACTCTTCTCCATATTATGTTCACTGGGCTCTGATGAAGACTTTTCCAAAACACTCCCCATAGTAATATCCTGAGTTACTTCCAGATCAGTTTTTGTTATGTTTTCCCTCACACACCTGTCAGATTGCATACTTGTATTTAATAATTTTTCACCTGAAATAATGCCTGAACTGCTAGGCTCTGCCACAATTTTTTCACTGAGCTCTGACAAAGGTCTGACGATTTTTAAATCAAGAGGTGGAAGATCCTGCGTTACATCCATGGTGATCTCCTGTTCTCCTGGTGATGACTGTGAATCATGTGTAACATCAAGGAGAGTAATTTCTGGCAAGAATTTGTCAAGTATCAGCCAGGGTACCGGAGCATGCTTGCTCTGAGAGGGATCAACCATCTTGGCATTCAGGTCTGTAACATCCATTGTCGCCACATGCTCTGAAAGTTCAGGAGGATGAACTTCAGAAATACTTTCTGGAAGGCACGTGCTTGCAGTAGTAGCAGGTGCACTGTCAGGAACAGGGGACTCATTTCTAGTCAGCTGTATCATAGAATCACACGTCGAATCGTACAGTGTCATTTCTGGCAAGCATTCATCGCCCAGGAAGGACACAGGACTATCCATACCGCGGAATATTTGCCCAGAATAGCTACTGGGGACATTTGAGTTGGACTGTTGAACAGAACTTTTTGTTAATTTTTGATAATCTGCAGTGTCTGGACCAAAGGAGAAAAGAGGAGCTGTCAGACGATGATTATTTTCATGTGTTGAAGGCTCTGGAGATTTATTGCCAATATTTAAGTATTTTAAAATTGGTGTCAGAGCAGACTGGAAAGAGAGCCGAGACTTTTGCTTGTTGCTTGTTGGAGCAGGGGTTGAAAAGGTGCAACTGTCCGAGAGAGGCTTGTTTTCTTCACGGGGCCGCTTGAGTTTAGAAGTCCTGGCTTGAACAGTGCCCCCGGGCGGAATATTTTCACAGGACTCATCGCCATCTGGATTTTCCTGAATGTGTAAGCCTAGCCTGGTTGTCTTGTTGGCCATAATGAATGACTCTTCGTCCTTCAGAACAAATGCAGGGTTTCGTTTTAAAATTTGAAACAGGACACAGCACTCAGACTCCTTCACGCATATTATCAGCTGTCTCAGACTCCCTGTGTATAAAATAACAAAAGTTTACATTATTGGGTTATGTAGACAAAGAGCTATTTTTACACACACGCACGCACGCACGCGCACACGCGCACACACACACTACATATTAAAATAGCAAAAGCAAAATATAATTTAGCACTGACAGTAATGGGCTACGTGTTGCAGGTTGCTGCATGTTCGTGATGAGTGACTAACGTTAGAAAACAATTTTACTTTAAACTGATAAAACTGGACGTAAGAAAACACACACAGCAACATCATAGCTTAAGCTCACTGATGGGGCTTGTAGCTTAAACATCTGGGCAGTTTGAGAGGGAAACATTGATCCCCGATTGTTTACTCTGACAAATTTACGTTATATGGTTGTTTCATTCATACATATATATATATATATACTTGAAATACCAGATCAACCCTATCGAAGCTAAGCTAAGTTTACAGCGCTAGTTAGTGGAATAAAAGCGGCTGTACTTACCTGTAAACATGCACTTCTTAGCGGATGTTAACAGATGTGAAAATACTTTAGTCTCAACGAGACTCGGGCCTGATAAAAGACTCTCTTTCACACAAAATAAGTGTCACAATAACATCTAAAACTTCGTCCTGTTAACCAACGAAGCGCCTCTCTAGTTCAAATGACAGTTTCCTTCTCGCTCATTGGATGATTTACACCAATCACAGCGAAAGGATTCTTCTTCGTGTGTTTGATTGTGAAATGGCGTCCCTGCACAGACGATAGCGCTAAAGTGCCATCTAACGTTTAATAATGATTGATTTGACAACGTCAGGCCTTCAGAAGGGAACTCTGCGATGTGTTTACTTTTTTTTTTTTTTAATTTAACCTCTATTTTACCAGGAAAATCCCACTGAGATTTAAAATCTCTTTTACAAGGAAGTCCTGAGAAAGACTAGCACCACTCAAGGTGCTCAGGAACTTTTACACCTGCACCATCGAGAGCATCATGCGTGGGAGCATCACCACCTGGATGGGAAACTGCACCAAGCAGGACTTCATGGCCCTAAAAAGGGTGGTTCGTTCAGCTGAACGGACCATCAGAACCACCCTCCCCAACCTGCAGGACATTTACACCAAGCAGTGCAGGCTGAGGGCCATGAAGATCCTAAAACAGCCCAGCCACCCCGGACACTCTCTCTTCTCCCTGCTCCCATCAGGCCGGCGTTACCGCTGCCTGAGGGCTAAGACTGAAAGGTTGAAGAAGAGTTTTTACCCACAAGCCATCCGTCTGCTCAACTCTGAGCCCTAACTGGACCATTATTGCACAGTGTAAATATTATAATTTAATTTAAAAAGTGTGTATAGTGTATAGTATATAGAGTATAGTGTATAGTGTGAATTACTTTTTTTATTTTTATTCTTCTTATTTATATGTGTGTGTATATAAGGTTGCAGGTACAAAATACATTTCACTGTGCATTGTACTGTGTATAACTGTGCATGTGACAAATAAACACTATCTTATCTTATCTTATCTTATCTTATCAGCAATATACAGCGAAATATTAGATTCCCCTTTAGTTTTCCACACTGTCTTTCTGTGTTTTGTAATATGAATGCCCATTCATACTGTTCTACCACAGTGGAGATAGGAAGATAAATTGAGGAGGAGTTAGAAATAAGTGCATCAGAGGTACAGCTCAGATTGAGCAGTTTGGGCATAAAGTTAGAGAGGCAAAGCTGAGATGGTTTGGGCATGTGCAGAGGAGGGACTCTTAAAGATGGAGCTGCCAGGCAGGAGGAAAAGAGGAACACTATAGAGAAAATTCATGGATGTAGTGAAGGAGGACATGGTTGGGTGGTGTGACAGAGAAGGATGCTAAGGATAGAGTGAGATGGGGGCAGATGATCCTCTGTGGCGACCCCTAAAGGGAGTAGTTGGAAGAAAAAAAAAAAGATGCCAATTTTGCCTTTTAACTTGTGAAAAAGTGTTCAAATTTGTATGTTTCAGTAGAAAAAAAACCATAATAAACACATACACCTTAGGACAAAGAATCTCTAACCGACTGAACACCTAGGGAAGATTTTGCAGACTGACATGTGAGACAGTGTGATCCACCATCATATTCATAACTTACATTGAGTGAGGCATTTTTGAACAAATGTATTCCTCGATCACAGTTCAACAGGCTCCACGCCAAGAAGCACTGAAGTGCTTCAGTGAGCCCATTGTGCCCCAGCAATTTCCTTCGGCATTTAATGTTTTCGTAAACTGCTCATGCAAGGGGAAATTGTGTTTCATTGTTTTTTTAAACAGAGATTAAGGGCATTAACATTGTTTCAATATAAGAAAACACTATTTTTTTTTCAGTTAATCTTTATTATACACATTACATCAAAGACATAAAGAACATTTTCACAACACACAAATATAAAGCCATTAGTATATTACATCCAGATATTCACACACAGTCACTGATCTCCTCACTCCTTTGGGGTTTTCTTCAGTTTGGTCTTTAGCTCTGCCATAAGGGGATTTCCAAATCTGGGGAGACATAAGAAAATGAAACAATAATAATTTTTTAAAAGTCAGAATGCAGAACATCTCTTTTCTGGTGATCTGTGGTGACTTTTTTTTTTTCTTTTGCTATTTTTACCCAGGGTGTTTTGGTGGCATCCATTTAGGCTTCTTTGGTGTCTCATCCTGTTGGGGAGCTTCGCTCCTCTCTTCTGGCTTTGTTTCGGGTTCCTGTCATTTTTGCAGCATAATTAATCATATGTATATCTATACATATCTTAACATGAGAGAAAACAGGTATTTAAACATTATTAATTGTACCTGTGACACTGTTTCCTGAGTATTTTCTTCTCTCACTGCTGGTTGTCTCTTTTTTAAAACAGGAAGGCCAGCACCGAGCCCTGAAATTCAAACCGTGATATTATTTGCAAATTGTGAAAAATAAGTGGCTTTTAATACTCAAGAGTTTGGATTTCTGTATATTGTGAGTGACTCACCAGGGAGTTTTATTCCAATACCCATGCCTCCTAAAGGCACACCTCCAGGGACTTTGACTGGCAAACGTGAAGACGGTGGGGGTGTGGGCTCCGCTGAGGGCATATGAAGCAGCGAGCGGGGGTTTTTGGGTGGCCTAACACGAGGATTTTTAACAGCAATTCGTGACCTTTGCATGGCGAAATCCAGCCCAGGTGCATCCACCTGAAATGGCAAAAACAGTCTGTTATGAATACCATTCAATTTTAATCATGATTTAATGCAATATTTTGAACGTCAAATAGAAACAATACCTCATTCTTATCCTCAGACTTTACTGTTGGTTCTTCAGCTACCTCAGCTTTGTTTAGCCCAGGTAATGATGATTCAGCAAGATCCTCAGACTGTCCAGGCCGCGGTCCATCCAGTGAGGACAAGTTCAATGTGTTCTTCTCAGACTTGGCCCGGGATTCACCTTGTGAATCACTTTCAGGCTGTTCTGACTCAGTGGGTTTGAGTTCATCTAAAGAATCAAGGCACTCCTCTTCATCTTCTACTTTCGTCACTGCTTCTCCAACATCCTCATACGCTTTCTGTGACCCACTTTCAGTCTCCACTCTTTCAACTATTTCTTCACCTGCTTTTTCTTGAGATTCCTGATCTAGATGTCTCCCTTCTGGCAATTGAACTAGTGTATCTGTGATCGATTCCTTCTCTGGCTCAGCTGATTCCTCCATCAGCACGTCCTGAATTTCAGACTGAGGTTGGGGCCATGCAGCAACTCCAGGGATGTCTGCTGACATATTAGCCACCATGTCGTGGATCCAGTGAAGTGAGCCAGTGCTTGTTGATTTCAGTGGCTGAGCCTCACTGCTCTGAGTGCCCGAGTCACTGAGAGACTGTCCCAGGAATCCGGACTCCACAGTTGATGAAGACATTTCTGTGTCACTTACCACTTCAGATTCTCCAGAAATGGACTTTGCTAGCAACTCCTTCTGTAATGAAAGGTCACCTCGCTCCTCATTTAATGTGTCTGTTTCGGCATCCAATAGTTGTCCTGGCTCAGGCTCATCTTGTTTAATGTCATCAGTGTCCTCTGACATTGCCGTCTCTATCCACAAGTCAAGGATTTCTTCATCAATCACATCTTGATGTCCACTGGTTGAGCTGCTTTTTACCTCTGATGACATCACAGGTCTGGACTCATCAGCTGTTTCAGTTTCTATTATCTGTGTCTCACTTATCTCACATGCTCTGTCTGGCGATTGATTTTTGATCTCCTGTGGCTCAGAGTCTTGAGATAATTCAGATTCTGCATTCAAAGGGCTCTCTTCTGCGATGAGCTCGCCTGCAGTTTCTGTTACCTGTGGATGTAAATTTTCCATTTCTTTTGTGCTCTGAATTCCATTGTCTGCTTCCTCCTCCTCCTCCTCATCTCCATGATCCACTTCTTCTCTTTTGATTGCTTTATCTTGCATTTCCACAGTGCTATCATCAACTGATTTAGGCTCAGTCTCAACTGAGTGTCTCATGAACCCAGACTCACTCACGTCCTCTTGTAAACTTGACGGTCCGCTGATGCTTTCCACCAAATTTATGGCCTGTACCGATTCCTGAATGACAAATCTGACCACTTCTGTTGCTGCAACAGCTTCTTCACAGTCGCCTCCTGTAGCGTTGGCTTCTTTTGCAAAGAATGATCCTGTAGTGCCATCATGCAGCCCTTCTGATCTCCTCTCAGTCTCGTCTGCTAAACCAACATGTGCTTCAGTTAACTCTGTCTTCATTGAACCTGCCAGTAAATGTCCTTCTTCTTTGCCAAGTAAGTGTTCCAATTCTTGAAATGATCCTTCAACAAGTGTTTTCTCTGCTTCTCGTGCAAGGTCCAGTATTTCACTGTTCTCCTCCCCAACCAAATCAAAGCTAGTCTCAGTCTCTTCTTTGCTTTCTTGTTTCTCTTCCATGGACTCCTTCAGCAGCAAATAGTCAGCTCCGGTGCTGCAGCCAGTGTTTTGAAGGCTCTCCCAGTCTCCGCTCTCCACCTCTTCTGGTAATTGAGTTGCTGGGATTTCCTCACAATCTCCTGCTTCCAGGAACCTTTGTGTTGTATTTTCATCTACCCCCCAAAGCTCATTGTTATATTTGGAAACTTCCTCTTGAATTTCCTCACATGTTGGAGTATTTAGTTCCTGCGGCATGGTGAACTGGCCTTCACTTATTTCCAGGGGGATATTTTTAAATTCCTCGCTTGTTTCCTGCACAGTCTCGCTTTCAGGCTTTACTGTAACTGAGGCCCTTGAATGTATAACTTCCGTGGAACATTCTTCGGTGTACGTTTCTTTAGAGATACTCAACTCTTTTTCTTGATCTTGATCAACAAGTCTCTCATCTACTAAAATATCTGCTATTGTCACACCAGCCTGTCCTGTTTTGGTTTGCACTGCTTGGACCCTCATGTCTTTTTTTTCTTTATCTGCAAATTCAGCTGTGTGCAGCTGTGCTATGCTCTCCTGTGCAGCTTCTTCACTGCATGCATCAATATCAGTTAAAAGATTTTCGCCTTCACTTCCTTCTGCTACTGTTCTGATGTTCTTGTCTTCTATTGTCTTGTTGGCTGCAGCCTCACCAATATTTTCTTTCTCAATAGCAACATGCTGCTCTGTCTCACTCGCCTTGTCTTTCACACCTTCCTCATTTTCACTTCTGGGAGCCATCACAGGATATTGTCTGACAAGAACTGGCTTATCCACTGATGCATCTGGCAGTTCTCCAAAGAGAGCTTGATTTGTTATCTCATCAGACTTCTTTACATTTTCAGAGGCCAGCTGTAATATAGCATCACAGATTTCTGCTTGCAAATCTTGTTCTTCTTGATGCTGCATTTGATCATCTTCTTCCTTCTCTTTGGTTTCTTTGATAGTTTCATCCTCTCTTGGATCATCATCCAGTGTCACTGCATCCTTCATTTGTGCCTCTGCGTCTCCTTCATGTATGTGATCATCGTCTTCTGAACTTAAACTTGTAATTCTGCACACTTTCGCCTCAGTATTTTCTGCTTCCAGATCTTGTTTATCTTCATGATGTGTTTTATTATCTTCCTCTGCTGTCTCTGTGTTTTCTGCTTCCAAATCTTGTTCCTCTTCATGGTGTGTTTTATCATCTTTTTCATTTTCTTTAATAGTTTCATCTTCTCTTGGATGATCATCCAGTGTCACTGTGTTGTTTTTCTCTGCCTCTGCTTCTATTTCTTGCATGTGAACGTCCATTACTGGATTTATATCTGTAGTCATGCACACTTTTATCTCAGTGCTTTCTGCTTCCAAATCTTGTTCTTCTTCATGCTGCATTTGATCATCTTCTTCCTTTTCTTTGGTTTCTTTTATAGTTTCATCCTCTCTTGGGTGATCATCCAGTGTCACTGCATCCTTCTTTTGTGCCTCTGTGCCTCCTTCATGTCTGTGATCCTCTTCTTCTGGACCTAAACTTGTAATTCTGCACATGTTTACCTCAGTGTTTTCTGTTTCAAAATTTTGTTCCTCTTCATGCTGCATTTGATCATCTTCTTTGTTTAATGGGGTTTCTTTGATAACTTTATCTTCTGTTGGATGTTCATCCAGTGTCACTGCATCATTCTGCTGTACCTCTGACTCTGTTTTCTGCATGTGATCATCATCTTCTGCACTTAAACTTGTAATTCTGCACACTTTTGCCTCAGTATCTTCTGCTTCCAAATCTTGTTCCTCTTCATGGTGAGTTTTATCATCTTCTTCATTTTCTTTGATAGTTTCATCTTCTCTTGGATGATCATCCAGTGTCACTGCATTGTTTTTCTCTGCCTCTGCTTCTATTTCTTGCATGTGAACACCCAGTACTGGACTCATATATGTAGTCGTGCACACTTTTATCTCAGTGCTTTCTGCTTCCAAATCTTGTTCCTCTTCATGTTGCATTTGATCATCTTCTTCCTTTTCTTTGGTTTCTTTGATAGTTTCATCCTCTCTTGGATGATCATCCAGTGTCACTGCATCCTTCGTTTGTGCCTCTGCATCTCCTTCATGTCTGTGATCATCGTCTTCTGGACATAAACTTGTAATTCTGCATACGTTTACCTCAGTATTTTTTGCTTCCAAATCTTGTTTATCTTCATGATGTGTTTTATTATCTTCCTCTGCTGCCTTGGTAGTTTCTGCTTCTAAGTCTTGTTCTTCTTCATGCTGCATTTGATCACCTTCTTCCTTTAATTGGGTTTGTTTGATCATTTCACCCTTTCCTGGATGTTCATCTAGTTTCATTGCATCCTTCTGCTGTACCTCTGACTCTGTTTCCTTCATGTAATCATCTTCTGCACTTAAAATTGTAATTCTGCACACTTTTGCCTCAGTATCTTCTGCTTCCAAATCTTGTTCCTCTTCATGTTGCATTTGATCATCTTCTTCCTTTTCTTTGGTTTCTTTGATAGTTTCATCCTCTCTTGGATGATCATCCAGCGTCACTGCGTTGTTTTTCTCTGCCTCTGCTTCTATTTCTTGCATGTGAACACCCAGTACTGGACTCATATATGTAGTCATGCACACTTTTATCTCAGTGCTTTCTGCTTCCAAATCTTGTTCCTCTTCGTGTTGCATTTGATCATCTTCTTCCTTTTCTTTGGTTTCTTTGATAGTTTCATCCTCTCTTGGATGATCATCCAGCGTCACTGCGTTGTTTTTCTCTGCCTCTGCTTCTATTTCTTGCATGTGAACACCCAGTACTGGACTCATATATGTAGTCATGCACACTTTTATCTCAGTGCTTTCTGCTTCCAAATCTTGTTCCTCTTCGTGTTGCATTTGATCATCTTCTTCTTTTTCTTTGGTTTCTTTGATAGTTTCATCCTCTCTTGGATGATCATCCAGTGTCACTGCATCCTTCGTTTGTGCCTCTGCATCTCCTTCATGTCTGTGATCATCGTCTTCTGGACTTAAACTTGTAATTCTGCACACGTTTACCTCAGTATTTTCTGCTTCCAAATCTTGTTCCTCTTCATGATGTGTTTTATTATCTTCTTCATTTTCTTTGATAGTTTCATCTTCTCTTGGATGATCATCCAGTGTAACTGCATCATTCTTCTGTAGCTCTGCCTCTCCCTCATGTCTGTGATCCTCCTCTTCTGGCCTTAAATTTGTAATTGTGCACACGTTTTCCTCAGTATTTTCTGCTTCTTGTTCTTCTTCAGTTCTCTCTTCAGTTCTCTCTTGACTTAATGCAACCTCTGTAAGATTTTGTGGCCCAGTATCCACACGTTCATATTCTTCATCCTCAGGAGTTGCAAGTCCTGCATTTTCCATATCCATCGTCTCTTGTTTGTCTTCTTTTGCTCTCAAATCATTAGAATGATCATTTTCTGTCTGGACGTGCTGTTCATCTCTAATGCTTTCACCATCCTCTTTGCTCTCATTGCCTTTTCTTGGATTGATGTTGTGCCGCATGCTTTCTTCATCAGACCCTAAGTCTGTGCTGCAAGGTTCCCATGTGACAACTGGCCGAGATGAGCTCAGCAGAGAGGATCTAGCAGCAGGCTGCTCCTCATCGACACCCTCACTGCAAGTGTCACCATCTGTAGAGCCTGAGTGAGGGTGCTTAATGTCAGCTGCAGATTCCTGATTGGAGTTTGGGTCATTGTTGACAATGTCAGCGGGCTGTGGCCTGATGAATCTGCTTACAGCTTCTGTTATATAGCACTGAGAAAGAAAAAAAAAAATTTAGAACACCTTATTTTGCAGCATCAGCTAAATTCTTCAAATTACAACAATTTCAATATATTTGTTTTTGTCCAATGATTCGTGATAGGAAAATTTAACTGAAGTATTAATGTTTTATGTTAATCATATGCCTAATCTTTATAGTTAATCACATGTTTAATCTTTTACAGTTAATCATACTACAGTATAACCATTGTTACAGTAATCATTCAGTACTAAGAAAGAAAACATGTAGTCTGCTTCTGACTAGTATATTGAGAAGACAGCAGTTGCTAGAAAGTATTTTTGTGGACATGTACACAGGTAAAAGGAAGTTGATTTGAATTTGACAGACGAGTTACTGATTTGAGCACACATACACCGAGGCTCAAGTTACTAAGAATAATGATATCATGTATGAAATGTTTTGATATAGCTTACAGAGAAACGTGCTAACGATCAGCATGTGTGGAAAGTACCAGAAAGGAAACACTTCCCTTTATGCCCTGAAATGAATATGACATGTAAACTGTCTAAAAGCTGATGAGCAGAAGCACTCGAGGGCACTCCTCGCACCTCTCCTTGTAGAGTGTGTTGTGACTGCTCCGGATTTGCAAATTCTAATACGGTGCCCTTATAACCTTCTCTTGGTCATTAATCTTAGGAAATTCTCCTGACAATTTGTTTTCAGTTATTTCAGCCAATTTGTATACTATGCAAACAACAATTATTTGGTCTTGGAAAAAAAAATGCAAAAGTTGCATTTAAAGAACCTTAGTGCTACAGGGTTCAAGGGCATTTACACAATGGTGTCTGTCCAGCTTTGCTGCAACTTCAGGGAAGGTCGTTTCCTGCTTCAGCACCACAATGCTCCCATGCAGAAAACACGAAGCTATGCACGCGAAGAACCTGACCGGCTTCCATAGAATCATCCATCCATGGAACGATTCTATGGAAGCTGGAGCCTATCCCAGCTTCCATAGGATCATGACTTCATTAATTATAAGTTACACTTCCATTCAAAGATTTTATGAATAGAGCATGGTAAATGCATTACATTTAGTGGATAAGGAGAAAGAATTTATTTGATCTTATACTTTCTTGATAAAAGCAAGTTTAATATTTACTTTTGTTGAGCTGTTTCTTCTCCAACTTCTCCATATTTGTCTGTTCAGCTGCTAAGTTACACAGCGAGTTAACCAGCGAGCAGTCAGTGCTGTTTATTGTCGAGCAGGTAGAACAACATTTAATTTTTCCAGATTTATTTGTGGGCATTTTAGCCTGTATTGGATATGACAGTGCAGAGAATAGGCAGGGAAGAGGGAGAATGAGGGGGAATGACATGCAGACATGCAGACTCCAGCCCTCAGAATATGTGTCACCTGCTCAACAGGTGAGCTATAGCAGCGCCCCAGGTAGAATAAAATAAACCACATTTAAAACTTCTGAATCTGTTTATATTCAATGAACATTACTGAATGTCACAATGGAAATTTAGCCCAGCTGCCAGGCTGCTAAACTGTGTTTTTGCCCCCCCCCCCCCCCCCCCCCCCCCCCCCCCCCTTTTTTTTTTCTGAACCTAACAGCCACGACTGAAAACCAGGTTGATGTGAGCAGCGAGAGTGGCTCAAAAGCAGCTGTGAAACCCAAACAAAGAAAAAAAAAGTGTGGTGGATGGGAATGGGGACAATTGGTTGATGTGGGTTCATCACTACAAGAAATATGAAATAATTAAACATCCACTCAAGGCCAATCTAATTTTATTTATAAAAACAAGCAAACAAACAAACAAAAAAACAGAGTTTGGGAAAGTGTTGTACAAAGCAGCCTAAGCACCACACAGTAAGACAATTAAACCATAAAAAGACAGTAATAGATACAAGGTAAGAAAACACCACTCAGAGGAGTAAAAATTAGTTTTAAGATGTGTTTTAAAAACAGGCAACCACGGGGGGACATCCTAACATAGGAAAAGTTTGGGGGGCGAAGCTGAAAAAGATCGATCATCCCTAATTTTCAGTCGAGAAGCTTCAGTCAGAGGAGTGTAAGCAGAAGTGAGCTGGTCTCCAATAACAGCAGGACTCTGAAATTAAAACCCGGTCAGTGAAATACAGCCACGGGTACCTCTGCGTTTCCTGTTTGTCACACTTTCTGCTGCGTAATAACAATCTCAAGCAATTCCCAGGACACTTTGCAAGGATTCTCATTAATGCTGTAGCAGCAAGGAAAACACACAATGCACAGATCAATTTCCAGAAAGAAATGCGGACAGACTCCAATCGATAACCTGCACAATAATCAGTTCCAAAATATATGCTGTAATCTGTAATGATGCATTCTCTCAGTCAGCATGCAGCAGCCTGCACGCACGTCTTCCGGAGTTAAATTAGAGAAGTTGTTCCAACACATGGAAAATTTGGCTTGTAGGACAAGAGATGACTGTGACTGCGTTTTTTTTTTTTTTTCTCTCAGTTAGGCTTCTTATTTTCAGGATAACTTCGAGGAATGATTAATCAGGAAATAAATATTCTTGCAGCCAGATTCAAATAAACATTGAAAAGATTTCCTTGCCTACAGCGTGCTTGAATGACATTGATTCACAGACATCCTCTCTCTCCCTCCCTCTCTCTCTCTCTGCCCCAGAAGGGAGGGGGTAGGCAGAGACGGACATATATCGTAGGCGGATGTGTGGGAGTGAGAGAGAGGCCCACTGACACACAGGAAGAGAGTCATTACATCTACATTTCACAAACTTAAACTTTAAAACAAAATCATTCCTTTCATTACAAGTTTGGATTAAAATGATGCGGCTTCTCACCCAGACTGTCCACAAAGACCTCTCCACCCGGGACAAATTATTTTCGGGGTCCATCTTCCTCCTCGGTCACTCTCTGACCAGCTGACTTCACGTTTTCGCTATTTTAAAGTTTGTATAACCAAAGCACCGCGTCCACTTTGGATCTTTCTAAACGGTCTTTGGAACCAAACAGTCAAAAGAAAGTTGCATCCAAGCGCATCCAGGATTGAACGCGTCAGCTGTTAGTGGCTGTTCACTTCCCCCTACTCACATATGTCCGGGGTATGATAATGAGGAAGAGACCGATTAACACATTAACACAAGTCGACGTGTTGCACAGTTTGCGCACAGTTTGCGGATGTGAATAAGGACGGCCACAGAAATGTGGGTGAAACTTTGTGATGGAGACCGAGGCGCAAACAGCGCAGAGGTGAGAGCGACGGGAAACACAGGAGCGACGCGACAACTGACTAAATGATTGAGCCCACTAGATAAATCAGCACATCTTTATTGCTTGCACACATATATCAAAGAAATGAAACATAGAGGAACTTTCAAGGGCTTATTGATTAAATCAGAGACACCAAGAGACTCATAAACCAAGACAATGCTATTTTTACAAGTAAAAAAAAGAAAAAGCAGATGCATGAGCAATAACACATTTCTGAGTTAGTTTCTTTATTACTCTTCTGCTTGTGCCTCCACCGGCCAGTTGCTGATGAGTGCTGCTGCATATATGAGGAAATTATACAAAGCCTTCTATGGCCACAAAGTGAGCTGCTCAAAGTCTCATAAATAGCTCCAGATGACGTGACTTGAATCAGCCGATGGCTGCATGTTTAAAAATGAAGGAAAAAAAATCTGGGGGTGTGAAGGTGGAGCTAGTCAAACCACTGCAGCCATTTTTTTCTGCTCTGGACTGCATCAGGCGTTTCCAGTGTTGGTGACTTTCCAGTGATGCTATTGACTCATTAGATATGACTCACCTTCGAGTTCCATTAGTAAGCACATGCCTCTCAGTGAATGTTTCCATCCATCCATCCATCCATCCATCCATCCATCCATCCATCCATCCATCCATCCATCCATCCATCCATCCATCCATCCTCTTCTGCTTATCCTGTTCAGGGTCGTGGGGTCAAATCAAATATGATATAGCGGAATAAAATTTTGAATACTTTTAGGTCTAATTTTAAAGCTCTGTTTTCTAATAATATCATATAGCACACAAAATGCTCATGGTAGGTAAGCAGCTGTACATGTTTATTGGTCATATAAGTACATGAGACAGAAGTGGAAGTAATATGACTGAAGGCCAGTAAGTTGTTAAATTACTATTTTAACAACCAAAGAACTGAAACTGTGCTTTGCAACAACTGTGTGCTGTTGTTAACGCGCACACAGCAGAAGTAGCTGCTCTATAAACTGAAAGGCAGAAGTTGCAAACTGAAGAACTAAGAAAACCTTATTTACTCAGTTCAACCACACAGCAGCTTTTCTTCACAGCACGGCGAAGTGATGCTCCTGTGGTCAAAGTGGAGAGGAAGAAAAAAAAAAAACCCAACACAAAAAGAAAAACAGAAGTGCATTTTTTTAAAACAAGAAGTTATTTCTGATATGTCGGTTGACCCATAACAGGTGTCTCCTGTGCACATAAGACTTACTGTAGTAACCTTTTCTAATAACTCATTATCATAATAGCATTCAAAGAATAAAGTATTGAGCTTTGATTTCCCAATGCAGATTAAAACAAATCCACAAAAGATTATTATTGTAATATTATTGGTCAAAAAAAAAAAGAATATTTGTGAAAAGAAATGAGGTTGGAAGAAAATTAAAAAAAAGGAAGATGACAGAGTAAGAATGACTAAGAATATAAATAAATGCATGATCACATCACAAACTGTTGGATATCCTAAAACATCACTACCATTTCATATTTCTTAAAGCGATAAATATTAGATACATTATAAGAGAGACACAAAATAAGAAAGCACTGGCGCAGGACTTTATGCAGTCGATGAATTCTCCTCATTGGGCTCTGAAAGAGCAAAAGAACAAAACATGAGCAAACTTCCAGTCAGCTGATAGTCTCTTCCAGTGTAACAAAATAACAGTGATCCTTTACTCAATAAGCAATTTTTATGGCCTTATTGAAGTTGCCTCAAGAGGAAGAGGAGTAAAATATTTACAGTGATTACCTGTCCATGTTCGGTAAATGGGAAGCCTGAGAGCAGGGTGTGTGACCTCCACGCAGACTCTCAAACGCGCTCTCTCGTTTTCTTTGGGACCCTTGTTCAAGTTGACCTTGTTGATGTGCAGCGCTCTCGGGTCGTGCTCCCTTTCTCTTCCGCCGTCCTCGTCCACGTGCGGCGTCAATTCCTCGTCCCTGTGTTTGTTGTCATTCTCCCCGTCCACGTTTTCATCGATGTATTCTATTCCTTCGGTGTCGGGGTCTGTGACTGCTGCTTTTGTTTCTGCAAAGTAGTGAAAAAAAAAAATGAAAGCACCATCAATACTCTCACAGAGCTGTACAGCATATGAGCTGATCTCCTGCAGCCGTCCTAAAGCATTGAATCAAAGGAGTATTCCACCTTCTTGAAAAATTAAAGTGGATATTTGAATGCAACAAAAGACAACAAAAGAGATTTGCATATATTAAACACTACAATTCATCCAAGTGTTTTCTTTTTAAGAAGAGAACATTCCACCACTCTTAGACTAGTAGATCCACAGCATGAAACAGAAATGTAGCTTTCTGGGTTGGAAAAATGAGACTTAAACCTAATTTCTATCTGATGGCCACCAGATGGCAACATATCATTGCAAAAAGACTTACAATCCTATAGAAGTCTGTGGCAAAATGGCTCTCTGACTTGACCTCTGTAAACACTTTTCAGTATATATTATATATATATATATATATATATATATATATATATATATATATATATATTTTGACAGTTACTTATTGCATGTCCATTTGTTCTTCTCTTCAGGGGTTCATTTGTCTGAGTTGACTGGCTTGTGGACATCTCCAGAGCGCACACACTTTTCAGTTCTCTCTGCTGATCATCTCCTATCTCTTCTGTCTCACTGGACACCAGTGGCAAGAGAGTTGGTCCTCCTGCTGACCACAGTAATTTGGCCTTAGGGTGACCTCCCTTCAACAGTAGGGAGAACACGCCAACGCCTTCGCTGCTCCAACAGACTGAGACGGATGGAGGAATGGATGGAGTGACTGAGGGAAATGATTACAGACAGTTATTGTTGGAAAGTCCAAGACTTTAATCATGCAATTTAAAAAGCCGATAAAAGTGACTGCAGCCACTCATACCGATGTCAGCACTTTTCCAGTGTTTCTCAATAGGCTCCTGTAGGGAACAGTGCTCCACTCTGCAAATAATCCCTGCACTTTTATCTTTTTTGTCCTGATTTGTTGCCCTTTTCTTCAGAGTGGCTGTTGCCCTGTAGAGTCTGGGGTGAGTCTGTATGGGGCCCCATATCTCTCCTCCGTCTATCACCTCCTCCTCTCTGTCATCCTGCTCTCCCTCCCTAAATTTCAGCCAAGTCACTGAAATGTTTGGAGGGTAGAAATCTGTGATTTCACATCCCAGCGTTTGATCCTGGGTAATGGTGGAGCTGTCAATTTCAGACACGCATGGTCTCCTGATGAATCCTGTTCGGGATAAAAATCAACAATTAATCTGTGACTTTTCAATTTTTAACCTTACTATAAAAACATCCTGAACAGACTGACAGTAAACCTTACAGATACTGGACTTCCTTTCCACCTGCTGCTGGAGACTCTTTCTGACTGTGCACAGCCCTGAGCCTTAATACCAGCTCCCCACAAGGATGTGTGCTAAGCCCTGTACTGTACACGATTGTTTCGGCACCCATCTAGACAATACCGTCATTAAGTATGCCAACGACACCACCGTGGTGGGGCTCATCTCTGATCGTCAGCTTCAGCAGAAGGAAGTCTGACCTGCAGCCTGTGTGCGTCCATGGGGAGTTTTTAAATGTCTATTTCTGCACACCGATGTGCGACAGTATTCCAATTTAATATTTCATCCCTCATCCTTACCTCTCGTCTCCCGGGTGATTGGCTGCTTCAGGGCAATGTGGTGGACACTGACCCACACTTTAGTGGCTCCCTTCTCCAGTTCAGCACGGGGAAGTTTACACTGGCTGTAGGCTGAAAAGAATCCCTCAGAATTTGGCCGAGGTGAGGACGACGCCTGGGATGCCACGGGGCTGAGCTCACCGCCCTGGCAGAACCAGCGGAAAGTGATGATGTCTGGATGGAAATGTGATGCTTGGACTGTCAGGCTGATGACATCTAGAAGACAGAAATGTCATCAATGTGGGCTCTTGCAAAAAGGTTTATTTTAAATATAAAAGAATAACCTGCTTGAATTACCTGAATCATTTTTGGTTTCTTCCAGCTGTATCTCTGACACCTCTGGAGGAGCTGAGTGACAAAACATATAAGCGATTCTGTTGCAGAAATTGTGAAAAATAAAGTGAATAGAGAGAGAAAAAAGTTCTCTTACACAGAATAGTAAACTTCTCCGACACCTTCTCCTCCACAATCTTGTCCTTGCCTATGTAGGACACCTGACATTTAAACACAGCGCCCTTGTGGACAGAAATCTGGGGGATGAAGGTGAGCGAGGAGATCAGCTGCTGAGTGCCGGTTTTGGATGAGTGCAGCGGCCCCTGAGTGTGCAGCCTGTAGTAGCCCATTTCACCTCTGGAGGGCAGCAGAGGACTTTTCTCTGACACTGGGGAAGTGAGAGTTAGACCATAGGGTAGATGGATGGTGATTAGGGGGTTACAGAGGCAGTTAAAGTTAGCTTTGGAAGTTCCTGTGAGTGTAAGGTTGTAAATTGTTAGAATCAACATGTTAAAGAGAAAAAAAAAAAAAAGGACATTAAAGGGCTGTTGCAAGACAAATCAAGTGTGTGTGACATCCTGATTTTAATTCAATGCATTTTATTTCTCAAACAGCCAATTTCCATTCCCAAAAATAGCTTTAAAGTTTGATGCTCTTGTACTTTAAATATGTGCAACTTAACTCCTTTGCCAAAACAATACGTGGAACTGATGGGACAATACGGGGCAGCACACAGTGAGACTTAAAAAAGCAGAATATGTGGCAACCTACCAGTGAGTGAGGTGTCAACGATAAGGGTGTCATTGAGGAACCATGCAGTCTGCACTTGGTCCACCCTCCTGCCTTCAATGCTCAGTGACACCCTGCCCTTTTGACCTACTGTCACACGGGGAGGGAGGATGATCCCCGACACACTGAGGGACTTCTGTTTCTCTGAGTGGGGGTCACACAGAGGTATAAAAAAGAAGCAGAGTTCAGGTGGCATTCAGTTTATTACATATGCATACAAATATGTCTCTAAATTTATTATCTGTAAATCTATACTCATGAGTAATGTGACCCTGAACGGTAGTGGAGCTCTTTCGATGAAGATCAAAATGCAAGGGCACCAGTGTATTTTAATGCTTTGAGTTTCACAACAAAGATGATGGTTTCTTGGAAACTGCATGGGATCCAATGACAAATGTGAGGGGTCATGAGATTATTCTGTTTCACAAACTTTTTCTGGATTTTATTTGTAATATTTTATGTAAATATGTGTATTTTTTTTTTGGAGAAAAAAAACTTCCTTTTTTCATGCCTCTGAAAAGCCTCTCTACAAAGGGAAGGGCATGTTTTTGTACAAACTTAGTTCCTCCTCTTCAGTGATATGGCACAGAATGGGACTGTCCTTTATCTGCTTGAATATCAAACATCTGCCTCTGCTGCATGGGAGACTCTGACTCACCATCTCTTCTCCTCCAAGAAAAACCGAAGCAAAGCAGGAAGACGAGCACTACAGAAATGCACATCATGGCCACGGCTGCTTTGGCCGAGTTATTCAACACTGGCGCCTCATCTAACAGGAAGCAGGGATAGAAATACATCAGATCATTCAAATAAGAACTGCTGATAGGAAAACTATTTGAGTGATGCTGTTTAGGCAGCCAGTTTGTTTTTACATTTAAAATCATGCCATTTTGCTGTACATCATTATGATCTTGTGAACAGTCAACACAAGGTCATACCCTGAGGATCCAGTTTATCCAGGTATGCTGAGCTACTGATAGGATTCACTAAACCGGGCTGGTTTACAGCACACTCCACCTTCCCACGTTGCGCCCTCTGCTCGGGGCTCAAAGTATAATAGCGTCTGGTTCTGTAGGTCCCATGTGGGTTCTGCTTAGTGACAGGTGTGTCAGGGAGTACCGTGCCATTTTGAAACCAGGACACAGACACTTCCTCGGGGTAGAAACTCTCCACGTCACAGTAAAGAGTGAGAGGAACGTTTTTGGAGGCGGTCGGCAGGACCGAAAGTCTAACAGTGGAGGGATCTGAGCACAGGCAAAGAAGTATTTTTAAAAAAGCTTTTGGCTTTGTGATGCGCTTAATCAGATTAAAGGATTCAAACAACAGAAACAACACTATCACAGGCTACAAAAATAGAAATACTTTTACAAGTCATGAGTCACTGAGGCCACTACTATGGAAACAGTGTCTTTGTATGACTCACGGGTGACATTGAGTTGGAAATCCAGCTCTTGATAGCTGCCATTGTGCAACACTTTGCAGCCAAAGGTCGCATTCTGGTCCTCACGGGAAGGGTAGAAGGTTAGGTTACCCACAGCCCTGTAGTACCCATCTGGGGTCAGTTCACCTTCAACCTGGTAGGGAGGCTGAATCACGTGTCCGGCTCTAGTCCACGAAAAAGAGACAGGAGGAGGGTAGAAACCATCTGCATGGCATTTGAGCTGGGTGTTTGTTTCCAACACCACCCACTGCTGAGGAACTGAGAGAGTGGGAGAGGCTGAAGGGGGGGCGAGAGGGAAAAAAAAATTGAATTTAGCTGTGTTTTAGATTCAGACGAATAATCAGACTATAAATGAAACCACAAGAACAGAACCAAGACACACCGAGGATGCTAAATGTAATGTTACTGGAGTGCAGAACAGTGACATTGTAACTGGCGGTGCATTCATAGACCCCCTGCAGGTCAAAACTGGCTTTCAGGATGACCAGTGAAAAGTCCCCATTGATGAAGTCAGCGGTATCCCAGCTGAAGCCTTCTTTTATTTGCCTTGATCCTTTTCCAAATGAGGCGATTTCAGAGCCATTTATTACCCATCTGACGGTGATTCCAGACTGGACTGTATTGTTCTCTGTGGCAGAGAGCAGCACATTGCAGGGGAGGGTTGCGTTTGTATTTGGACTGGCCTGAATGTCACTCGAAGACACTAAAAGCAGAAAAGAATTGGAGAGAAAATAAACTCATCAATGCCCCTTACCGCAACACATGAGCACTTGTAAAATGAAATGCACCTTGTTGATGTGGTTATTTAGTGGATGTGCAGTTCAACAAAAAGATTTTACAAAACAAAGGGTGGTAAAAAAAAAAAAAAAATACACAATAAATGTTTCCAGTGTGCTTCTTAAAGAGGTGTCATGACTTGAGTTATTTGGTCATTTGTAACTCTTTTAAAACTTGTGCAACATTTGTGAAACTACTTCTTTAGAAAGAATATCACAATCTTCCTCTTACGTGTGAAAATGGTGTCTTCTAACTGAGTGCTGAATCAGTTAGATAATCCTGAGACTCTTTCCTGCCAAACATTTCAGTGTTTTTTTTAATTCAAAATTCAAAATTAAATTAAACAGGACATGAACTCACAATTTACAGATATCAAAACTGACCAAAAGTCTTTTTAATGTGTGTGATTTAATTACACAATAAATGCCATTATAAAGCAACAAACCACAAAAGCAAATATCCAAGACTGAGCAGTTTGTTGACTTCTTACATCAGTGTAAATATAAGACCTTTAAAACGGGTCTGGCAATCCAGTCGGCTTAATTAGTAACTAGTACAATAAACCCTTGTTGGCAGGTATAACACAAAGCAAATAGAAAAATTTCTTAACTGTTAAGTGTTAGATAGGCCGATAAAAGAAAGTTAGCGGGGAAGCCAAAGAATGAAGGGCAAAAGCCACAAAAGCATTAGCAAACATCATACTGATGCACCAAAGAGGAAGAAGTTGTATTTCAAGCCGTGCTTCAAACAGACACACACTCATACTCACTGAAGTCACAGAGTCCAGGTCATTTGGGCCGAATACAAACTGGGAAGAAATAAATGTTGATGGACTGTTCATTTTTTTCTTCTTCTTTTTTTGCAGCTTTTTTCTCTCCTACTACTTGGACCATAAACCTTGGGCAATAGTGCATATGGAAACTTTTAGTCCTCAGGGTTCACATAGAGGACAGAAGTCTTCATCATTAAGCTTCACTGTCACTGCAGCAGCATATTTTCAAGAAATCCAACTGTGACACCTTTTTTTTTTTTCTATTAATACTGTGTCGTTTCACCTCATTAAAATCAATCAAACATCAAACTGCAGCAGCGCTGGTCACCCTGGCCCAGCAGAATACAGAAAAAAAACTTTATGCATTGCCAGATTATTCTGTCTTGATATGCACAGTGATTAAAATCAGAAATTAAGAACATCAAAGTCAGGTGACACTAACAGTGACTGAATGTGTGCAACATGTACCAACTGTCCTTTTACCCCATCCAGTAAACCCCTGAACTGATTGACGCAAAGTCCACCTGAGGCAGACCGCTACCCTCTGCTCATAGCCAGAGCGAAATCAGTGCAGCCTCTGTAACCAGCCTGTGAGTGCAGCGACACAATACTCACCGTGCTTTATGAGAGTCAGGAGGACAACACAGGCGAGGACTTTACACTGCATGGTCATGCTCGTCTTGACACCGACTTCTTATCATCGGGTCCTTTGCCTATTTATATACAGAGGTACAAGGTGACAGTGGGCGGGATTGTCCTGGAAGTCGGGAAATAAGAAATATCGTCCCTGGGCCTCAGGAGCCAAAGGAGGCCCTTGATAGGTGAATGTCCTCCAGAGCAACCGAGTCCCGGAGAGCAACGGGAGAGAGGGAAAAAAGGAGGGAGATGTGCAGGGACGCACAAGTGGGGAAACTGGTCACTTAAAATTCAGACGGGCCTCAGGCCAAGGTTTCGGAGCTACTTTACATTGGTGCAGTGTTGTCATGAACAAACGGAGTGAGTAATCCAACTGGGTTTATGTGGGCAAACACTCAGGCGAGACTACAACTCTTTTCTGTCTGTGGAAGGGTTCGCGTGCTCTTGCATTTTGTGGAGCAAAAGAGTCTTTTTGCCCCTCTGTACACGCCCTCTGTGTCTTCATTCAGCTCCTGCTACGATCCTCTGATAATATTTAACCAAAATAAATGCGTTATGTTTGACTGGGGGCGCTGGCTGTTTAACCCCCCCCCCGTGACAGTTATTAAAAATTGGTTCGGAGTTTAAATCGTTTGACTTCGCATTTTAATTGGGCTTACCACGCATGTCAGGGTTAATTTCTCTGAAGGTGTCAGTCAGTTTTTTTTTTTTTTTTCTGTGCTTTGCTTCGGGAAAAAACAAAAGTGAGACCTGAAAGTGTGATTAATGTGTCCCAGTTCCTTGTTTTTCTTGGGCCCGTGTTCTGATCTGTGACTGAAGATTTTGTTTACTCCTTTTCTTTGCTTGACAGCTTTGCTGCTTTCACCTGGCTGAAAGATTGAGGAGGGACATGTGAGCTTTGCCAGTTGACTGCAGGCAGAAAACGCTTGAATTTAAAAAAATGAGGAAAATAACTACATGAATTGAATACGGATAGTGATGGATAAAATAATGACAGTTTTATAAAGGCTCTTAAACTCATACAATGTGCACATGATCATTTATTAAAACAAAACAAGTTCCCAAACAATTTTATATTGTTTTCAGTCCTATTAATCAGGAGAAAAATGACTTAAAAACTGTAAACTACAGAGAAAATGGCTGATGTGGAAAAACGTATACATGGTTGTACAGATGGGTGACCAGCAGCGAGGGGATGTAATGACTGTTTTGATGTGTAGGGCATTGTTTGGTTCCACCTGGTCCTTTTTAGAAGAAGTGTGACTGCAGATTTCTTTAACTTACCTGGTGATCATATATTTTTATACTAATGAGAGACGTCTCTTTCAGGATGGTGGTGTCCCCCTCCACAGAGCATGAGGAGTCACTGAATGCTTTCACAAAAATAATGCTAATCATAGCTCACCCCAACCAAACAGCTATGAGATATTTTGAATTGACATTTTCCCTGGGTTCTCTAACTTCCTCCCCCAGTCCAAAAACATGCACAGGTTAGGTTATTTGCAGTCTGGGCTGCAACAGGTGTACCCTGCCTCTTGCTCCATGACAGCTGGGATAGGCTCCAATTCCCTGTTGTGACCCTGAAGTAGATAAGCAGAAGAAAGGCAACAATGTGCAGCCACTTAAGAATTGGCCTATCTCCCTATTGATCCACTTTATTTTGGCTTTTGCTTTAATTAGTCACCCATTTGTGTATATATTACTGCTGGAAGTTTCATTACATGACTTTTGTTATTTGGTGCACATGACATGAGCTGGTCAATGGCAGTGTTACTGGTTAGCTACAAAATTACATAATGACTGTAACCTTGTACACTTACATTTGTGGGTTATTATAAGTTTACTGTACTAACTTCCAGTTATCTGCTGTGTTATTTTAAGATAACTTTTTTTGGCAGATTCCTCATCAAGTAATTTTGGTTCCTAGCTGCCGCTGTTTACTGCAGATTTTTGAATTCTTACTGCCCACTTGTCAAGTTGCTGCCGCCGGTGTGTGAAAACTGGTCTCTCTCTCTCACACACACACACACACACACACACACACACACACACACACACACACACACACACACACACACACACGATTATTTATATCACATGTGGGGGTGGGACTGAAACTCATACAGTAGTGAAACTGGCTCTTATTATTAGCTGTAACGTGATCAAAGTGAAGTCAACACTGTTGCACGGGCTAATGTTTCCTCCTTTTAAGCACTGGCATATTGCTCCTGTATTATCCTTAATTGATTTGCTGTGGTGACAGAAAGCCTTAAAAAAGGCAAAACTGAAACTGGATCATCTATTCAACAGCATTGCATGCCGGAATGTTTTAAAGGGGAAGATTAAAGTTTCATTTATCCTTCTGTGTTGAATCTATGCAGAGTCCACTATGTTGGCTGTGCAAGTGGCCGATGCTGTTATCAGTATTTGTACTTGTGCTTAGTGTTTCTGCATTGCTCTGCAGTTTTGTTGCCAAAACACTTACTTGGCTGTGGAGTTTCTCTCTTCATGTTCACCTCCAGCTGATTTGAAGAAGGAGGCAGAAACATAAAGGAGGAAGAACGGTACTGAATGTGCCACTCACAGTCATTTAGGGCTGCAATGGCAAGATATGTAGTTACATTTTTAGGGGAGGGCATGCCAGGTTACGGCATTAGCTTAGGGTTTCAGAAGGTTTTGTGGTGATGGTCAATGACCCGCTATTAATCATATGTGTTATCACATGAGCTGAGGTGTGAAAAAAGGAGTGGGTTATTGTCACCAGGGGAAATCATACCACACAAAACCCCTGGTGGTAGTGACCTGTGCCTTTTTTCACACATTTGTTCATGTGATGATGCACATGATTAATAGTGTGTCAGTGACCATTTCCCAAAGCCCCCCTTTTCCGCTACATTTTAAATGCCTGGGACTCTTTATCTTGTGGTTTTAGAACTGAAGAAGCCTCTTTGATGAAAGATGAAATGTCTTCAAAAAACATGAAGAAGTCCAGTCACCTTAAACCACAAGAACTCAGACAGAATACGATTTCTTAATTGAAAGTTAGACATTCTTGGCTGTTGATAAAGCACATAAGATTATCAAATTTGATATTTATGGTTGCGATCTTAAAAAGTGCCCATATGGGAACAACTAGTGCAGAGAAATCATCAGCAAAAAAGTGCTAGATATAGCCGGGGTGCCTTGAGAGAACCCACACAGACACAGGGAGAACATGGAAACTCCCCACAGAAAGGTCCCTGGCTACACTGTGGATTGGAATTCTGGACCACATCAACATTATTCACCATTCCATTATTAAGTGGCCTGGTGTGAGTGCAGTTGGATTGTCCTTTTCTTGTTTTTAATCCTCCTTTGGGAGACCTCATCAATGTTGTACCCACTGGTAGTAAAAGAACAACTACCTGATTGTCTAACACTAACTGTTATTTATTTTCGCTTGAAGTTCTCCCCAATCACCCATTATTACTACATACATATAGGTCATAAATGTCCTGTAACAAAACAAGCTCTAAAAAAATGTTTGTGAGACTCTACATTCTTATCCCTTCATGCCATAAATTTATACCTTCTTCCAGAGCATCTACATGTCTCTACTGGTGTGTACTGTACAGAACAGTACAGACAGTTACAACATAATTACGGAGTAACTGAACTGGTTGAGCATTTTTTTCAGACACCAGTATTTGGTTTCACTTTCTTCTTCACTGTAATGATTTTAGCAGCATTGGTTTCAAGTGACTTTATAGATTCTAATTATTAATACAAAATCTAAAATAGAAAAAAAGCTTTTCCAATTTTTTAAAACTAAAATGATGCTTGCCAAGTAAAATTTCAGTTAAAGAAAAATTAAATTCATAATTTATTATTTAATAATAAATAATAATTCATTCATATTATTTTGTAAGCAAAAGATAAGAATGAAAAACAGACTTTCCTGAAAGCAGAACAAATGTGACAAAACCTTTGGGTAGATGTTGCTTGGAGCAGAGAATATACAATACTGTGCAAAAGTCTTGAGTCACCACCTCATTTCTTTATATTTTTCTTCTAAGGAGCTGGAATTTCTTGTAATTTTTGAAGTGGTCTTGAGCAATATTTCTCTGGGTTTTCTGAAGGTGTTTCAAAGTTTTTCTTTGGCTGCTTTTTCACTCATTTTAAATCTAGTCCTCGTGCCTGGCCATTTTCAGAGGAATGATTTTGTTGTTTATTAATTTGATTTATGAATCATTCAAGCATTGAAAAAAAAAAAACTAACTCAAGGGATGAACCAGTGTTGAGTTTAGAGCTGCATTTCAGCCAGTGGTGTTGGGGCTCTTGACAAAACTGATGAAATTATGAGTGCAGAAAAGTCAAGTTTTGATTCACCATGCAATACCATCTTGAAAGAATCTGATTAGTAAGAACTTTTTTCATCACGACAACAAACCCAAACACACTGCCAATGCCAATCCAGAGCCTGGATCCCAACATTACTGAAGCAGTGTGGGCTTGTCAAGAAGGAAAAAATACACAGCACACTCAAATCAGTATACAATATAATTCTGTGTCAACATTTGACTGCACTGCAGTTGAGATTCTACTGGTATGTAGAGAAACAGGTTTGAACAGGGAGTGTTCAGTAACAGTGAATGTAACTCTTCCTGGAATTTAAAGGAAAGAAAACTTGAATACAGTTTGTTTCTCTGCTTATTGTAAATACAACGTGACTGTGAGTGTACGACATGGCAGCCTGGACAGTTCTGATACTCTTGGTGTGCGAGGTCATCACTTTGCAAGGTGAGCCCCAATCTGTTTAGAAGCATTAAATATCCTGTTTGAAAGCTTATTTTTATTTTTAATAATTCTTATTAGTAATGTCTAAAATGTTTTCAACAAGCACTGATGATCAGTGTTGTTTGATGGAAATACAGTATGACCTGCAGGTCAGATTTGTTGACTAGAAAATAGTCCCAAAAAGTAAAATATGACCTAAGAACTTTATTATTATTATTATAACTTTTATTTAACCAGGTTTGTCCCATTGAGATCCAAGATCTCTTTTGTAAGACAGACCTGGCAAAAGAGGGGCAACACATAAAGTTTCAACACAAAAATTATGCAAAAGTACACAAAGAAAAAAATACAAATAATTAAATTTTCAAAAATAGTTAAGAGTTTGCAAGACTAATTAAACATTTGCACTCCTGGAGCCTGGTTGTAATGGAATTTATCATGGATTTGAATACATTCAGTGATACCAGACTTTGGAATTTAAGCTCTGATTGCAAAAAGTTCAATGTACTCAGAGCAGAAAATCTAAACGTTTTCTTCCCCATTTCTGTTCTGACCTTGAGAACGGTAAAATGATAAAAGTCCTGGGAATGCAGCCCCTATTATTCATGATTAAAAGCGATGATAAATAAGATGGAGTCGTCTGAAGAACAGCTTTATAAATCAAAGAACTCATAGAACTATTAGCACCTCAGTTGTATTTACAGTTCAAAGAAGCAACTGGAACTCTAGTGCCATCTTGTGGCCGACACTAGCGTTATGGCAAGATTCACTGGGATTATAATTTCTAGTAACTTGTTCTCTTATTCCTACAGGGTCAAAGGCCCAGGGTAAGCACATCACATTTCATATATTCCATACAATCAAGAAAATGCTCTGAAGGTTCGTACAAATGTGATAAAAATCATCTCTGGGAGACTGTACTGCATATCAGTTGACACCCAGTTGTCTGTGCTGTCAGAATGCGGGGTGGCACCTCTCAATACGAGAATAGTGGGTGGTCAGAATGCCACAGCTGGGTCATGGCCCTGGCAGGTCAGTCTACACCTCACATTTCATATCTGTGGAGGGACCCTCATCAGTGACCAGTGGGTACTAACTGCAGCCCACTGCATTGTAACGTAAGACATGCTCATTCTATTTTTTATTCTGTGTTTTCACTGGAAGGAACTGCGGTGATGTCGTGTTACAAGTTAAGTATTTTCTAGACTGAGAAGCTGTCAGATTCTTTACATTGTTCAGCACACCTCAAAGAATTCAAACGTCAGTGAAGCATATGAATTAATTAGCGGGGCTGAAGTAAAAAGGGTCCTAACAGATTCGTGAGATTACAGATTCAGATTTTTTTTTTTTTTTTTTTACATGATTGTATCTTCTAGATGGACTTTGCAATTATGCTGCTGGATATTATTGAGCCTGATGCAGGAACTCACCCTTTCTGTTTCTGTCTCAGTCATTCACATTTTAAGTTTTGTTGCAAAACTCTTTATATATTTGCTACAATGTAGATGTGGAAGTCATTGGGTATAGAAAGTGAGAGTTAGTGCATATTTAGGTCAAATACAAGGCTTTAACTCATAAGACTGGACTGTGTTCATGTGAATCTAAAATTCAAAGTTGAATTTTGTATTTAGAGTTCTTTTTTTAACTTTTTATTAAATTTCTTTTATGTTTTATGTATTAATTTGCAGTTTGGGTCATTTTTCTGCAACAAAACCACTTGATTAAGTTTACAAAATGATAGTGCTTCACATTTTCATAAACATAACAAAGCAGGAATCTCAGTTTGACTTTTGATTTCACACACAAAACAAGCCTCTGTCTCTGTCATGTGTCTGACTCATTCATGCTCCAAAACATGCTCCTTACTCTGATATTGCTGTTGTTCTCTCAACAACAGCAAGTGGTGACTGATTTTACTGTCAAATAAGCAACACGTCTGCTTAATTGACACTCAGATCAGCTACCGGGAGTTGATCTGGACCACGAGAAGTCCACCTGATGCGGTGTTTGGTTCAACTTAAGGTCTCTGGAGTCCTGATTTGTATGCCTGGCTCTTCTTTCCAGTCTTGGGGATACAGGTGTATATTTTAAAATAGTTGCTGTTATATTGCTTTAGTTATTACTTAGATTTAAGATTTTTAGCTTTTCTTGACAGTCATAGCAGAGACAGACAGAAAGGTGGCGAAACAGCGAAGAGGAAGGATATGGTGTAAAGCTGTGTCATAGTTGTGACCTGAGTCATAAATGAAGTTCTTATGGTATTTGCTTCCTTGGGCATCTATCTATGTCGCCATCTGTCTGTCTGTCTATCTGTCTGTCTATCTGCCTGCCTGTCTGTCTGCCTGTCTATCCATCTGTCTATCTGCCTGTCTAGCCGTCTGTCTATCTGCCTGCCTGTCTGTGTATCTGTCTATCTGCCTGCCTGCCTGTCTGTCCATTCCTCTATCACTCCCTCCTCAAAACAGATTGCAATAGATGAGGGTAGGGCAGCTTATTCTAAAATGAGAAAAACATTCTACTTGCATGGACTGATTTTATTATTATTGTTTTAATACAGAAATACACTTAGTGAATGGACTCTCTACTTTGGAAGAGAGACTCAGGCTGGCCCTAATGCTCATGAAGTGAGTCGGCGTGTGTCCAAGATCATTGTCCATCCAAACTTCAACAATACATTTTTGAACAATGACATTGCCCTAATGCGGCTCAGCAGCCCCATCACTTTCACTGACTACATCAGACCCATCTGCTTGGCGAGTAACTCCAGCCAGTTCTACAACTCCACATCCTGCTGGATCACTGGCTGGGGCAAACTTGGAAAAAATGGTGAGAATTCATTTAAGGTTGTGTAGCTGGTGGCGGTGGAAGTATTCATATTAGTTTTCTTGTTATTTAGTTTTATTTGTGTTTCAAATAATTTTGCTAACTCTTTAAAAAGTTTTTAATAAAGTTTATCACAGTACAAGCCAGGCAGTTCATACATTAAGATTTGGTGCCTGAACTACTAGACAGATATGGGGGAAAAAAGGATATGAAACTACAATTTGGCTTCAAATTGAGGAAATGTAAAGGGCTGCCCTACTACAAAGTCAGGAGGAGTTTGGATATTACAGATAAGATCTTCAGTTCACCCTTTAGATTTTCAATGGAACTCAAGTCAGGGTTTTGTGCAGGCCAGTCAATAATGGCATGATGCGTTCTCAAGTGACAGCTCAAACACTTGCTTAAGTTTTTATACTGTGTGCAAATTAGCTTGTGTTTACAAGTGTTTCTGAGGTAAGAGATTCTGGCTAGCTCGTTTAGGTTGATACAGCAGACAAGATGCGGTGTCGGTCAGGATGTCATGGCCGGGGAGGAAACGGACGAGGAAGGACAAACATGCAGGACTCCGGAGATGGGCATAACTTAAAGGCATTTATTAATGTAGGGAAAAACAATACAAAAACCGTTCAGAAGGGAGACGAAGGGGAACCACAGGGAGCACAGGAACACACGGGCACACAACATCAACGACGCGACAGAGAACAAATGAAAACTGAGGGTTTAAATACACAATGGGTAATCAGGGCAAGAGGAAACAGCAGGGAACAACAGGTGAGGCAAATGAAACTAATCACACGGGGGGAAGCAAAACTAGACACGAAGCACAGGGAAATCATACTGACAAAATAAAACAGGAAGTGATAAACCAAGGAACACGCAGACGAGTCACAACACGGGGAACAAGACAAACATACTGGGAGGAGAAGCTCAGGAAATAAACTAAACACAAAACGCTGGGCAAACGGCCCAGGATGTGACAGTACCCCCCCCTTAAAGGCCGGCTCCCGACGGCCAAAACCAGGAAACAAAACCAGACAAGGGCGGGAGGCGGGGGACCAGGAGGGAGGGCCCGAAACAAAAACAAAGACAGGGAGCAAAACAGAAATCACAGGGCGTGAACAAAACAAATCAAACCCGTACAGGAAGAAAACAAAAACACAGGACCAGAACAAAAGGCGACGGCACAAGGCCGGAGACAGTCCAACATGGGGCATCAAAATGAGGCAGAGCAGAGGCAACACAGTCCAAACAAGAACAAAACACGGGGACGAGAAGCAAAAACAGGATGAAACAAAAGTGACGGCACAAGGCTGGGGAACTCCAAAATCCAACACATGGGTCAAAGTCCACGAACAGAGCAGGAGCTAAAACAAAACAAAACAAAACAAAAGAGCAGGGGAAAAAACAGTCCACAGTTCAGGGGAGTCAATGGGAAATCCAAAACAAAAAACACACAGTTCAGGAAGCCGCAGAGGCCAAGGGGCCACAAAGCAAAGTCCCAACGAGGGAGGCCGACCGCGCTCCCAGCGGCGGCGGCGACGAGGACGAGGAGGAATCACTGGAGGCTGAGCACGCTCCCAGCGGCGGCGGCGACGACGAGGGGGAGTCACTGGAGGCCGACCGTGCTCCCAGCGGCGGCGGCGATGACGAGGGGGAGTCACTGGAGGCCGACCGCGCTCCCAGCGGCGGCGGCGACGGGGAGCAGGCACCGGAGGCCGACCGTGCTCCCAGCGGCGGCGGCGGAGACGAGGAGAAGACACTGGAGGCCAACCGCGCTCCCAGCGGCGGCGGCGGAGACGAGGAGAAGACACTGGAGGCCAACCGCGCTCCCAGCGGCGGCGGCGGCGGCGACGACGACGACTCACCAGAGCCGCAACATGCCCGGACTCCCCTGAGCCCAGGGCGGTCAAGGACACAGGAAACTCGGAAGGTCCGAACCGAGCGGGACCCCCTGGCGGCTCGGACTGAGCGGAACACTCCGAAGACTCCGGCGGCTCGGACTGAGCGGGACCCCCTGGCGGCTCGGACTGAGCGGGACCCCCTGGCGGCTCGGACTGAGCGGGATCCCCTGGCGGCTCGGACTGAGCGGAACACTCCGAAGACTCCGGAGGCTCGGACTGAGCGGGACCCCCTGGCGGCTCGGACTGAGCGGGACCCCCTGGCGGCTCGGACTGAGCGGAACACTCTGAGGACTCTGGCGGCTCGGACTGAGCAGGACTCTCCGGATGCTCGAACACTGGATGCCCAGGCTGGGGCTGCTTTGCAAGGCATAGTGCGGGTGAGTCTGATGGTGAGGATGATGGCGACATGGGAGTTAACTGGGACTCTGACTCAGAGACCAGAGACTCAACAGCAGTCGACGGGAGAGACCGGGGCTGAGACAAAGAAGCTGAGTGCGTGGGAGCTGACACTGGGGAAGCTGAGTGCGTGGGAGCTGACCCTGGGGAAGCTGAGTGCGTGGGAGCTGACCCTGGGGAAGCTGAGTGCGTGGGAGCTGACCCTGGGGAAGCTGAGTGCGTGGGAGCTGACCCTGGGGAAGCTGAGTGCGTGGAAGCAGGCCGGGAGACGACTGGCTGCGTGGAAGCAGGCCGGGAGACGACTGGCTGCGTGGAAGCAGGCCGGGAGACGACTGGCTGCGTGGAAGCAGGCCGGGAGACAGAAAGAGCAGACTGCGAGCTAGAGAGGGCAGACTGCGTGGGAGCAGGCTGCGAGCTAGAGAGGGCAGGAGCTGAGGGAACTGACTGAGAGGGCACTGAAACTGCTGACACTGGGGACCAAGGAAGAGCGACTGGAGCTAGAGCTGACTGAGGGCGAGGGAGAGCGACTGGAGCTAGAGCTGACTGAGGGCGAGGGAGAGCGACTGGAGCTAGAGCTGACTGAGGGCGAGGGAGAGCGACTGGAGCTAGAGCTGACTGAGGGCGAGGGAGAGCTGCTGGCTGCGTGGGAGCAGACTGAGGGAGAGCCGACTGCGTGGAGACTGACTGAGAGCTAGCGAGAGCTGACTGCGTGGAGACTGACTGCGTGGAGACTGACTGAGAGCTAGAGAGAGCTGACTGCGTGGAAACTGACTGAGAGCTAGAGAGAGCTGACTGCGTGGAAACTGACTGAGAGCTAGAGAGAGCTGACTGCGTGGAAACTGACTGAGAACTAGAGAGAGCTGACTGCGTGGAAACTGACTGAGAGCTAGGGAGAGCTGACTGCGTGGAAACTGACTGAGAGCTAGGGAGAGCTGACTGCGTGGAAACTGACTGAGAGCTAGGGAGAGCTGACTGCGTGGAGACAGACTGAGGGCTAGGGAGAGCTGACTGCGTGGAGACAGACTGAGAGCTAGGGAGAGCTGAGGCTGAGGGAGACCCTGCTGCTGCCGCTAACGCTGAAAACCAATGCGAAGGCTTGGACCTGGTTGCCCCCACCCGCGGAACAGGAACGGGTGCAGAGGTCAGCCCGTCCGTGGCTGCCCCCACCCGCGGAACAGGTACGGGTGCAGAGGTCAGCCCGTCCGTGGCTGCCCCCACCCGCGGAACAGGTACGGGTGCAGAGGTCAGCCCGTCCGTGGCTGCCCCCACCCGCGGAACAGGTACGGGTGCAGAGGTCAGCCCGTCCGTGGCTGCCCCCACCCGCGGAACAGGTACGGGTGCAGAGGTCAGCCCGTCCGTGGCTGCCCCCACCCGCGGAACAGGTACGGGTGCAGGGGGAGCTGGAGCCAAGGGAGCGGGAGCAGGGTGAGCAGAGGGAGCTGGAGCTAACTGAGGGGTCTGAGACTGCGACTGAGGAGGAGCTGGAGCTACAGCTGACTGGGAACACTGCGACTGAGGAGGAGCTGGAGCTACAGCTGACTGGGAACACTGCGACTGAGGAGGAGCTGGAGCTACAGCTGACTGGGAACACTGCGACTGAGGAGGAGCTGGAGCTACAGCTGACTGGGAACACTGCGACTGAGGAGGAGCTGGAGCTACAGCTGACTGGGAACACTGCGACTGAGGAGGAGCTGGAGCTACAGCTGACTGGGAACACTGCGACTGAGGAGGAGCTGGCGCTACAGCTGACTGGGGAGACGAGAAGGCTGGAGCTACAGCTAAGGTCTGTGGCGCTGGCTGTGGATGAAGGGTGGTGATGACAAAGTCTTTCACGAGCCCATGCAGAGAGTCCAGCAGCCAAGGATGGTCACACACTAGCCCTTGCAGTTTGGCTGTGATAGCTTTTTGCTCAATCTCGCATGGGTCAGACAGCAGCTCAAAGACCAACGAGTCCACCCACCGAATGATGGTCTGCTTTGCCACCTCAGGGAGGGGAAAAGCAGCGGGGTCCTGTGAACGTTTGTCCTTGTTAGTGGGTTGTTTTGTTCTGTTGGGCCGAGATGCATGAGTTTCTGCCTCCAAAATGTCCACCATCAGGGGAGAATCGATTATCTCTACATCGGCGGGTAGCCAAGAGAGATCTGGCTGGCAGCTGGTGGTATGAGAAAGCCCCTTATCCCAAACGGTTGTGATACTGGAGTCAGTCTTACTCACAGAGACGGTAGTTTGCGCATGACGCGGTGACAATATCCGCGGCGTTATACCGCTCGGGTCTGGGGGGGCCCCCCACCGATGCTGCCGGGAACTCCCCCTCCTCCGTGGCCGCCGCGACTGCAGTGGAAGGGGGAAGCCAGTGAGCGGAGCCGCAGATGAAGGACGCTGACGGGCACTGTTCTGAAATGCTGGGCCCCCCAGCGCCAGACGAGTGCCGTTGAAGTAGCCGGAGCTAGCCAGGTCTTTAGTATGGTCGCGTCGTTCTGTCATGGCCGGGGAGGAAACGGACGAGGAAGGACAAACATGCAGGACTCCGGAGATGGGCATAACTTAAAGGCATTTATTAATGTAGGGAAAAACAATACAAAAACCATTCAGAAGGGAGACGAAGGGGAACCACAGGGAGCACAGGAACACACGGGCACACAACATCAACGACGCGACAGAGAACAAATGAAAACTGAGGGCTTAAATACACAATGGGTAATCAGGGCAAGAGGAAACAGCAGGGAACAACAGGTGAGGCAAATGAAACTAATCACACGGGGGGAAGCAAAACTAGACACGAAGCACAGGGAAATCATACTGACAAAATAAAACAGGAAGTGATAAACCAAGGAACACGCAGACGAGTCACAACACGGGGAACAAGACAAACATACTGGGAGGAGAAGCTCAGGAAATAAACTAAACACAAAACGCTGGGCAAACGGCCCAGGATGTGACACAGGACACCGGAATGATGACAGGATATGACGTATTTGCCAGCAGGTCAGATGACTGCAGTGATTTATTGCACACTCAGTGTTGTCACATAGTTCTGAAATAATAATAATAAATCACACTGTCACCATCTCCATAATAAAGGTATTCACACAAGTAGAAAAAATATACATGTCTTTCCTTTACATGTGCAGAAAAATGGTAGCTTAAATAAACCAACAGGAAGGCATATTAACCACACTAGTAGGTTAACTGGGTCATAGCTCCCTCTACTAGCTAAACCGGGTACTAAACAAACAACAGCACATGGCTCACATGGCCCTTCTCCAGCGGAGTAACGCTAATTACCGGCCCAATCTAATGGCGAGTTACAACTGTTAGCTCACTGGACGTTTAAACACTTCTAACATCAGCATTCACATTATATGCATACACGAGGTTAAACAATAGACCTCCGCTGCCGAATGGCGGCAACACGGCAGCGATGCTTAGCTAGGTGCGCCATAATAAACACACTATCTATAGGCTATATGAACGATACTCACTTCATGCATCCACTTAACACTCGGAGTGCCACAATAAAAACACTCTCCAACAAAAAACAACCGTGTTTCAGGCGAAATATAATTAAGTCCCCACAAGTGTGTAACGGTGAAAAAAGGAGGAGGAAAGGAGGAAAAGTCTGCAGCTCAACTTCTGGCTGTGCAGCTCACGGCTCTACTGGGGGTGATTGCGCCACTTCCCTAGCAGTGCACCTTCAAAATAAGAGCCTTTGATACAGCCGCCCCCAAATGTGCATGGGCACATTTGCATAAAATAAAAGGCTCAGTCCGTCTTAGGGGGTCTGGAGATTGGAGGAGGATCTTCCTCTCCTGGTGGGAGAGCTGGTAACATCACCAACCGTGCTACAGGCCGGGTGAAGATGTGTCCTTTTATGTTGACATCAGCTGATCTGACACAACCAGCATCACTGCGATGGAACTTGACCACACGCCCAATTGGCCACTGGGCCCGTGGCAGCTGTGGCTCCACCAACATGATAACTGCCCCGTCTTGCAGATCAGGAGGAGAGGACTGCCATTTCTGTCTCGTCTGGAGGCCAGGCAGGTATTCTCTTATGAATCTTGACCAAAATTGATCCGCCAGGATCTGGGAATGTCGCCAGCGTCGGCGGCTCAGGATGTCAGTCTCTGGGTACACCACCTGCGGGAGTGAACTATCGGGCCGCCCCATGAGCAGACTGTTTGGTGTCACCGGATCCACGTCTGCGGCGTCAGCCGATACGTAGCCCAGCGGTTTTGAGTTGAGGATGGCTTCGACCTCCAGGAGCACGGTGAATAGCACGTCCTCAGCAACTGGTTGCACACGTGTAAAGTGCTGAATTGACTGACCGGACTTCCCGCTCCCATACTCCACCGAAGTGGGGCGCAGCAGGAGGGGTTAAAATTGAACTTGATCTTCTGACGGGCAAGCTGCTGTTGCAGTGCTGGAACCATGTTCTCAAAGGCTTCTCTGAGCTCTCATTGGGCTCCTTTGAAGTTGGTCCCTTGGTCTGACCACACTTCAGCAGGGGTTCCTCTTCTGGTGGTAAACCGTCTCAACGCCATCAGATAGGCGTTGGAATCCATGGTCCGAAGAAGATCCAGATGTACAGCTCTGGTCGTCAAACACTTAAAGATAATTCCCCAGCATTTCTCTTGACGTCGGCCTACCTTTACCAGCATGGGTCCAAAACAATCCACACCGGTGGAGTAAAAGGGAGGTTTGTGTAACCTGAGGCGAGCTTCCGGAAGATCTGCCATCCTAGGAACAGAGGGCTGGCCCCTCCAACGCTGACACTCCGCGCAGGCTCGTTGGTGCTTACGGACTGCCTCTCGCCCTCTGATGATCCAGAATGATCTCCTCAGCTCTGAAAAAACTCGCTCGGGACCGGGGTGATGCAGATCACTGTCGTACTTCTGGATAAGCAGATGTGTCACTGGATGAGTGGCATCGAGGACGACCGGATGTAGGGGGACATCAACATCTTCCAACCGTTCGTAGCAGGAAGGAAGGTCCCTGGGACCATCTGTTTGGATCCTTGAGCTCTCGTTAGGTCATCTGCAGGATTTTGATCCGAGTCCACATAACGCCAGGTGCAATCCTCCGTCAGCTCCTGTAGCTCCGCCACCCTTGCCCTGACGAACACCTTGAAGCGGTAGGACTGGGAATGAAGCCAGGTAAGTACCGTGGTAGAATCTGACCACAGGGTGGTGTGAGTCACTTCCAGGGTGAGTTCTTTGGTGAGGAGACTGGCGAGTTGGGCTGCTACCAGGGCGGCGCACAGTTCCAAGCGTGGGATGGAGTGGACGCGTTTGGGGGCTACTCTGGAACGGGCAAGGATGAAGGACAGGTGAATCTGGCCCTCTTTGGTCGCTGTCCACAGGTAGGCCACAGCTCCGTAAGCCTGTTCTGAGGCGTCTGCGAAGATGTGCACTTCCCGAGTGACAGCGTCGTGGTCAGAGTCTGCGGGCACATATGCTCGAGGAAAGGTGAGTAGAGGTAGGAACTGGAGCTCATCCTCCCAGGTGGACCAGGCTTGAAGCAGAGCTGCAGGTAAGTTCGGGTCATCCCAACTGCGCTGCTTATCCCACAGTTGGCGGATGATGAGCTTTGCCCTGGTGGAGAAAGGTAGGAGGTAACCTAAGGGGTTGTACTGTGAAGCTAGGACTCTGTAGATGTTGTAGCCCAGGGAGTCTCTCTCCCAGTTCCAGCTGAGACCCAGGGTGAATTCTTGAGGATTGGTCTTGTCTTGTGCCAACCACAGGTCTAAGCTCTGTGATTGGGCCTCTTGTGGCAGGTGATCCAGGACGCTCGGCTCATTGCAGGCCCACTGTCGGAGGTCGAAGCCTGCTGAAGACAGAAGCTCTCTAAGCCGATCCACCAGCTGCTTGGCTTCTTCTGGCGTATGCACACTTTGCAGGCAGTTATCGACGTAGAAGCAGTGGTCGACAGAAAACCTCACGATATCTTCAGGCTGGCTGTGATCTGTGACATGGCGCTGCAGTGCATATGTAGCACAACAGGGGCTACAAATTGTGCCAAAGGGCAGGACGTTCCATTCAAACACTCTGGGGGGCTCGTCGACTTTCAGGTCACGCCAAAGGAACCACAGTAGAGGGCGATCATCAGGGAGGAGGCGGACTTGATGAAACATCCCTTTGATGTGTCCACTTACTGCGATGGGGTGTTCCCGGAACCTCAGTAAGACGCCCACCAGCGAGGCTCCAAGGGTGGGGCCAGGCAGCAGGTACTGGTTCAGGGTTTGGCCGAGGTATTGGTGAGAGCAGTTAAAGACGAGGCGATGCTTCCCATTGTGAGAGACGAGGTGGTGGGGAATGTACCAACACTCCCTAGGTGGTTCCTCTTGAGTGACTTCCTCCACTGCACCTGCGTCAATGAGCTTCTGCATTTCTGCTCTTTAGATCGCTGCTCGCTCGGGATCTTTAAGGAGTCGTCGTTCTGTGCTTCGCAGAAGAGCCATGACTGACTCCTTAGGTCAGTGCTTCTCAATTATTTTCTGTTACGCCCCCCCTAGCAAGAAGAAAACTATTCACGCCCCCCACTCCCCACGGTGACTATCCATCTCTGCATAACATTTTATCCTTATTAACATTAAAGAAAAGAAAAAAGAAAGACATATGGTCAAACTTCAAAGAATAACTTTATTAAATTGTGTTTTAGGTCTGCAACAGAAAAGATTTTAAGTGCATCATTGCCTGAAATTAAAAATAAATAAATCCTTGTTTAAACTGTAAACATGTTTGACCAACTAATTGCACCATTGCAAAATTAAATCAAATCAATAAATAATATTTAATAATTATAATAACTAATAAACTACAAAAACTAAAAAAATAATAACTAATTTATATTCAGTTCAGCAACATTAACTCAGGAGCACAATATATAAAACACTTGAACCTACAAAACAAAAATTAATTAAACAATTTGTGCTCATTTTTTCTTTCTTTTTTTGATCAAAATGAGGAGGAAGTCAGGTTTAATGGCTACAATGAGCACGTTTTGCAGTGCACAGCTTTTCGAAGCGAGGTTCGAAGCATGATAGTGCAACTCTCAGCTCCTGCTCAATGTTTAGCTGGGACCTGTACTTGGTCTTCAGTGCAGCAACAGCAGAGAAGCCAATCTCACAAAGGTAAGATGTTGAAAAAGGAAGCAGAATGCTTATAGCTTTCTCCCCTAAGAGTGGATACTGCCTCTCTACACTCAGCCAGAATGCACTGAGTGTCTGTGATGTGAACCTCAGTCTCAATGTGGAGTCAGACGTCATGTCAATGAACTGCTCCTCTTCTGCAGAGCTGAAACCAGTTGGAGCTGGTGCACTGAAAGGGTCTCTCACCCAGTCATACTGGGAACTGTTTTCAGGGAAGTACTTTTTAAAGAATCCAATCAGTGAAGAAATATGCTGCTTAATGTGTGGAATCACTGAGATAGCATCATAGTCATTAGTGTCCACAAATTCATGCAGGTTCTCAAATGAATCGGTGTTTCCTTCATCAAGTTGCCTGCCCCACATTGCAAGCTTTCGGGTGAAAGAGCTAATCTTGTCTGTGACCTGAGGGAGGTGTTTATCTTTCCCTTGAAGCTGTAGATTCAGTTCATTTAGCTTTCCAAATATGTCACTCAGGTAGGCCAGTTTTCCCAGGAAGTTCTCATCACAAAATTTTTCTGCCACTTCATACTTGTGCTCCTGCTCAAAAAACACTCTTATTTGCTCTCTGAGCTCAAAAACTCGGGACAAGACTTTTCCTCGTGACAACCACCTTGCTTCACTGTGATAGAGCACAGCTTGATGTTCGGCTCCCATCTCCTCACAGATGGCAGAGAAGACTCTTGTTTTTAGTGGTCTAGTCTTTATAAAATTGACTACACCTATGATATCAGTCATAACCTCACTTAATTCAGGGGAAAGTTGCCTGGATGCAAGTGCTTCTCTGTGTATAATACAGTGTGTCCACTCAGCATGAGGTGAGGCTGTCTTGATGAGTGCCCTAAGTCCTTTTCTCTTCCCTGCCATGGTTTGTGCACCATCACTGCAAACACCAATGCAGTTCTCCCACTTTAGCCCATTCTCAGACAAAAAGGAGTCCAGAATTTTGAATAGCTCTTCAGCTGTGGCTCTGTCTCTGACATATTTACAAAAAAGTAGATCCTCACACAGGGAGTTTGACAATTCAAAACGTACATAAGCAATAAACAGACAGTCTTTGTTGCTGTCAGTTGCTTCATCAAATTGTAAGGCAAAACGTTTGTCTTTGAGTTTATCTACCAGCTATTCATGAAGATCGTTAGCAATGTCATCTATACGTCTGGTGACAGTGTCATTGGACAGAGGGATAGTTTTTAGTTTTGCTGCACTGGCGTCGTCCAGCATGACAGAGACCATGTCTAATGCTGCAGGCAGTATCAGCTCCTCTGCTATGGTGTGGGGCTTTTTGCACTGCGCAATTTGGTACGCCACCTTATATGATGCTAACAGCGCTCGATGGTTTACTGAAGTAGCCTTCACAAAGCGGGATGACTGTTGGCAATATTCAGCACGTTTTCGCTGAAAAAACTCTAGCGGCTTACCGGCGTGATTGGAGTGTAACGTATTTAAGTGACGCGCTAATTTATTTGGCTTCATGCTGTCCGCTGCGAGCATTTTTAGACACAGCAAACACACCGGTCTTTCCTCTTCTCCAACTGTAGTGACAGTGAAGCCAAGCGCTAAATACGCTTCGTCGTATTTCCTCGTCTTAGCTTTCGGGTGACTTTCTTTTGAGTCATTATCTTTGTCTCTCTCCGCTTTTCTTTTCATCCCTGTTAAAAACTTTTTCATGTTGGGGGTTGTTATGTTGAATAACGGAGGCTATTGACAGAACGCAGTCGGAGCTTTCTGTTGACTCAACACTGCTAACCAAGGCAAACCTGTTGTAAAAATGACAGCGCCACTGCCGCCTACTGTAGTGGATGCGCAATTACACTTTATACTAGTACGGCCCAAAAAAAAAAAAAGCCTGTTCCCCAGGGTCACACGCGCCCCCCCAGGTATCGGGGCGCGCCCCACTATTTGAGAACCACTGCCTTAGGTGCCTGCAGTGGAGGCATGGCCGCATGACGTAGCAGTGGTGTAGCGTACCTCCTCACTCCGTCGACCTCGGTACGGGCTGTCTTGGCGTCCAACAATGCAACCGCTTGCTGGTCCTGTTTCGACCTGGTCACCTCTCTTTCCGGTCGGTGGGGTACAGTGTCCATCTGCCAGAGCCTCTCGACGTGGCGGTACAGCTCATCCATCTGTGGAGGGACAGAAGTGAAGAGACACTGAACTGAATCAGCTGGCCGCCCCATGATACAGGCAGGACCCTGGAGGGTCCATCCCAACCAGGTGTGGACTGCTGCAGGGCCACCAGGCAGACCGAGCCTGACTGGTTCTACAGGGGTTATGAGATGTGACTGGTCAGAGCCGAGGAGGAGCGCTGGCCTGGCATCCTTCAAGGCAGGTATGGGGAGGCCACGGAGATACTTATACTTCTTCTGAAGTTGTTCTATGGGGTAGGTATGTTGGGCCAAGCTGAGTCTGTTAGCTGTGAAGGCACCGTCGATCTTATAGCTGACCTTTGGGTTGGCAGCTGGAGAGACACAGAAGGATATCTTACGTCCATGAAGCACATGGATGTCTTGCCGGACTGTCCTCAGAGGAAGGTCTTCGGGGGCCCCCTTTATTCCCAGTGATTTGGCTGCCGCTGGTAACAGCATGGACTGCTCTGAACCATCGTCCAGCAGCGCATAGGTGCTGAGACTACGCCCTTCGTGATGTAGAAGCACCGGGACGACCTTTAACATGACCCGATTGCTGGCTCCATGTTGGTCGAGGTAGAGGGAGTCGGAGGCTGAGCTAGTCAGGCAGCTCTCTTCGTTCCGTGCAGCCTCCTTCTTGTTTCTCTCGGGCCTCATGTTTATCTCACGAAGGGCTAGGAGGTGTTTACCTTGGCAAGTGCTGCAGGGTTTCTTCAGCGTGCACTGAGCTGCTTGGTGGTTGCGTGTGCAGCGCCAGCACCGCTTGTTAACTTGAATCCACTCCTTGAGCTGTTCTTTGGAAAGATTGGCAACTTCACTGCACTGACTGAGGTAATGTTCACCACTCTGACAGTAGGCACAGTAGGCTTTCTTTGGCGGCAGCTTCTTCACAGGATTGGAGGTAGGGAAATCCTCCACTGGCTTTCCGAGACCATGTAGGACCGTCACCATGTGTTTTCCAGAGCGAGTATCGGACCTAGGAGGCTGTCTGTCCCTGTTGGTTCTTTTACTGACTTGGCTGTCAAAGCTCATGCACCAGAACTCGTAGCTGAGCCACTCTGACAGGTCATGCAGGGTGTGTGAGGTCCCAGGTTGCTTGAACCGATGGCGATGGAAGTCAGCTCTCTGTTCTGCTGGGAGCTTGGTCAGGAGATGAGCTACATGGGAGCCACAGTTAAGTTCAATCTCTCGCTCTGAGCCAAAGGTCTTGAGTAGGCCGACTAAGGACTGGATCTGAAGAGAGAACCTCTGAAATGCTGCAATGTCACCACATCTGATTTCAGGGGCTTCTAGGACACTAGCTATCTTCTGCAAAGCTAGTTGGTGCGGCTGACCAAATCGGTCGTACAGAGCTCTCATTGTGTCAGTGTAGGGGGTGGGGGAGTTTAGATAAGCATCAGCTATTAGCTTAGCTTCTTCCAACTTCAAGTGATCTACAAGGATCTGGTACCTGAAGAGTTCTGTAGAGTCAGGTGGGAGCAGATTCTCCAAGGCGAGGCGGAGTCTAGCGAACTCACTGGGGTCCGGCTGAATGAGCTTGGGGATCGTAGGCTTGGGGCCTCTGTACACCAGTTCTGACGCAGGGGGCTGTACAGGATGGTTAGAGGGGAGGGAGCTGGGCATCACCCTGGTGGCCATAGGGGGAGGAGCAACTTGGGGCAGAACTGGGGGTCTTGAGTCTGGGTAGACAGGAGCAGGGTGAGAGGGTAACTGAGGAGGCTGCACCAGGGGATGAGGCAGGGCATGATCATAAGGGGTAGGATGAGTGAACTGATAATGGGGTGAGGTGAACATAGGGGGCTCATAGGTTGACTGGGCTCGCCCTGAGAAACTGTGAAGAGGGGGGTTCTGCTGTGTGTCTTGGTGCCCCAGGTTGGGACTTCTCATGTCAGTCTGCAGATTAACCTCAGGTTCAGGCCAGGGTGGGGGCTCAGGCCAATCCTCCTGGTCTTCTCTGTCAGGCTGTAACATAGGATTGGGCTGGGAGGTCACAGCTGAAGCTCCAATCGGGGTGTAGCTGCTGTGACTTGAGGCCGAGTCAGTGAACCATTCCATGTCCTCCCTCAAGGAGTGGGCTTCACCTATTAGCTCTCTCATCTCCTTCCGAGCTTCATGCAGTTCCTTTAATGTAGCCTGGAAAACTTGTTGGGACTGTAGCAGCTTTGTGTTCTCTTCCTGGATGCGTCGGATATCTGGATGGACGGCGTGGTCTCGATAAGGGCTCCACAGCTGGGAGGTGGGAGCTCCAGGTAAGATGTCCATGGCGAGGTTTCTCCTCTGGAGGTGGGTTTGGGCTAGCTGAGGTGTCTCAACGTGAGCAGCATTCCTAGGGAAACCACCAGAGGGTGGCTGAGATGAGTAGCGGGGACTCTGATTCACTGGACCATACTGAGGGAGGAGGGCAGACAGCTTTGGGGAAGCGGAGGAGGGTGGCGGTCTCTGTGGTGATGGGTCTCAATGACAATTCTCCACGTAGTCCACCTCATAATCCTGGAGCCTGGTAGGTCGACGTGCCTGACGCCTGGGTCTCACATCCGCGAGGCGCTCTTCTTTTGATGGCATCTTGAAGGCTGTATCCGGCTCGAAGGACCACTGTTTCTGAGGTAAGAGATTCTGGCTAGCTCGTTTAGGTTGATACAGCAGACAAGATGCGGTGTCGGTCAGGACACCGGAATGATGACAGGATATGACGTATTTGCCAGCAGGTCAGATGACTGCAGTGATTTATTGCACACTCAGTGTTGTCACATAGTTCTGAAATAATGATAATAAATCACACTGTCACCATCTCCATAATAAAGGTATTCACACAAGTAGAAAAAATGTGCAGAAAAATTGTAGCTTAAATAAACCAACAGGAAGGCATATTAACCACACTAGTAGGTTAACTGGGTCATAGCTCCCTCTACTAGCTAAACCGGGTACTAAACAAACAACAGCACATGGCTCACATGGCCCTTCTCCAGCGGAGTAACGCTAATTACTGGCCCAATCTAATACCGAGTTACAACTGTTAGCTCACTGGACGTTTAAACACTTCTAACGTCAGCATTCACATTATATGCATACACGAGGTTTTAAACAATAGACCTCCGCTGCCGAACGGCGGCAACACGGCAGCGATGCTTAGCTAGGTGCGCCGTAATAAACACACTATCTATAGGCTATATGAACGATACTCACTTCGTGCATCCACTTAACACTCGGAGTGCCACAATAAAACACTCTCCAACAAAAAACAACCGTGTTTCAGGCGAAATATACTTAAGTCCCCACAAGTGTGTAACGGTGAAAAAAGGAGGAGGAAAGGAGGAAAAGTCTGCAGCTCAACTTCTGGCTGTGCAGCTCACGGCTCTACTGGGGATGATTGCGCCACTTCCCTAGCAGTGCACCTTCAAAATAAGAGCCTTTGATACAACAAGCTTTGAGCTTTACACAGTTAAAGCACATGATTGCACAGCAGAGGTTTGACCCTGGTGATTTTAGTTTTTCTGAAAAAAAAATTTCTAAAGATTATTATTATGTTTAGAAATGCTCTGTTAAAAAAAATACTTGGGAATTTCATAGGCGGGCCGATCATTTTGTCCTTATGTGTAAAAAATCATTTTTGGCACAAATTTGTTGAAAATATTTTAGAATTTGTGGGACTACATGACTGATTTCATGCTTTCACTTTTGCAGAGGTTTTGCCAAGTACTACACCACTCCAAGAAGTTCAGGTTCCTGTTGTTGGAAACAAACAGTGCAGTTGTGACTACATCCCAGCACCAGAAACAAACATCACTCAGCAAATGATTTGTGCGGGACAAGCGAACAAAGGAGCATGTCAGGTTGAAACAAAAAGAAATTTGTGTAATATGAGTTTTAAAAAAAAATATTTTATTGCCAATTTGAGCTATATAATGTAAATATGGAGTAGCACAAGATTAAAATGTTGAATTAAGAAGATGTTGTGTTACACTGTTCCAGTTATAACTCAACTTTATTTATAAAGCACTTTAAAATCAAATGCCATTGGCCAAAGTGCTGTACACAACTAAGTGCAAACAAAACAAAAATCACAGCCATAACAAAAGGAAACAATAAATAATACCACAGTCTCCTCCTTAATCTTTGTGTTTCATCCTTTTCAGGGGGACTCTGGTGGACCTTTGCAATGCAAACAGGGTTTAAAGTGGATCCAGGCTGGTATAACCAGTTTTGGAATACCTTGTGCCCAGGCAGGTTTCCCTGAGGTCTATGCTCGTGTGTCTGAATTTCAGACTTGGATCACAGATCAAGTGGGAGGGGCAAATGCCAGCTTTGTGACCTTCACCTCTAGTGGCACCGACCAAGACAGCAGCTTCGTGTGTCGCAGCACCAACTCCACCACCAGCCCAAACTCTGGAAATTCTGTCAAGCTGGCATCTGAACTTGCGTTTGTTATCATCTTAGTAAAGATGTTGATTGACTATATATCAGTGCTGTAGAGCAGTTTAACACTAAAAATTATGCCTGTTATACTCTGTTTTACAAAGTATTTTCATTCTTAAACATTTATAAACAAATATTACTTAATAACATTGTAGCTTGGGTTAATTGATTTGGGTGTTAGTTTTCTTTGATTTAACATCTTTCATACATCTCTAATTTTTCTTTTGTTAATCAGTTTCTGAAACCATTTAATATGCAGACAACAAGGTGAAATGAAGAAGTTATTCTCTGCTGTTGTTACATTTAAGTAATTATTATTTAACATTGTGCGTAAGAATGAAAGAGAGATGCAGAGTTATATAAATATGTCATAATCCGGGGCTGGTGGCCCAGTGTTTTGTGTTCTTTTGGTTATGTTTTGTTATATCTCTGATTGTATTTATTTGGTTTCTTTCATGTCGGTCTTCAGTTTGTTATGGTTTTGAGTTTAGTTAGGATTTTGTATCCTTTCCTTGTTGTGATGTATGAACCTAGAGATGTCCTACCAATACTTACCACCAGAGGGGCAGACCGCCACTAGGGCATACAGGGGTTCTGAATGTAACCATAGCAACAGTAGGATAATAAAAAAAACGAGTGAACCAGCAAGAAGTTGTCCTCCATGCTCTGTGTGTCGAGTAATAATGTTTACTTATTGACACTATAAGGGAGCAACATAACATAAATTGGCGACGAGTCGTGTATTTCGGAATACTTTTCATCGACTGGCTGTGAAAGTTAAGTCAGCTTTGTGCAAGTTTTTGGACCGAAATGAACACCCGCGTTTTTGGATAGCTAATGTGCTGATCAACTATGAGCCAACCATCATCGGATGACCCGAGTGCAGCTAGTGTTACATCTGCGGATACAAGGACATCGAGTGCTTCGAGTTCATCTACAGTGCACGTAATCCCAGAAAGACGTATGATGGCTGGAATATATGGACATATGGACATTTTCGATGAGTCTGGTGAGCAATGGGCAACGTATATTGAACGTTTTGAGCATTACGTGGTGGCTAATGACATTCATGAGGCTAAGAAAGTTTCAGTACTGTTCAGTGTGATGGGACCTAAAACGTATGGACTGCTTCGTAGCTTAGTAGCTCCCGTGGCACCTGGCACAATGACTTACAAACAGGCTGTGACTGTGCTTAAAGATCACTTCGCACCGAAACCGCTTGTTATAGCCGAGAGGTTCAGGTTCCACAAGCGAAATCAGGGGGAAGGAGAAACGGTAGCACAGTATGTAGCAGTGCTCAAGAAGCTATCGGAACACTGTGAGTTCGGGGCTTACCTAGAGGACGCTCTGAGGGACAGATTTGTTTGCGGATTGAAATGCGAAGCTGTGCAGAAACGCCTTCTGACTGAGGAAAACCTCACGTTCAAGAAAGCTGTTGAACATGCAGTGTCAGCAGAGACAGCAGCACGCGACGTACAGCAGTTAAGTAATTCCCTGAAAGTAAACGCAGTGTTTTCGCAAGGTGAAAAATGCCGCCGCTGTGGGAAGGGAAATCATAGTGATGATGACTGCTGGTACAAAGACCGCGAATGTCACCAGTGCGGGAGGAAGGGCCACACGAAACGAATGTGCAGGAGTAAATCAAAAAGCAGTCATGAAAGAGAACATAAAAACAAAGATATTAAGCCTGAACAGAAAAGCCATGCACACAAACGCAGCGTGAAAGATAGAAAGAAAAAGATCCATCACGTCGAGGCGAATGAAAGTGAAAGTGAAGGAACGAAATCGGATAGTGACAGTGACTTGGGACTGTATGCAGTGTCTCAGAAAGGGAAATATTCACGCATATCAGTAGTGCCAACAGTTAACGGAAAGAAAATGGAGATGGAATTGGATACAGGGGCTGCAGTGTCATTGATTCCTTGGGAACTGTACAAACGAAAGCTGCATAAGTTTCCTCTGCAACCCACTGATATCATACTAAAGACATACACAGGAGAGCCTTTGGCACCAGAAGGAGTTGTTAAAGTGCAAGTGGCATTGAACAAGCAACACGCTGTCTTGCCACTGTATGTGGTGAAGGCGGATGCTCCACCATTATTTGGCAGGGAGTGGCTGAGAGCCATTCAACTAAATTGGAGAGACTTAAAGACTGTACATGCAATTGAGTACAGACGACAGACAGCTTAGAGACAGTGTTAAAGAGACACTCCGCTGTTTTCTCCGATAAGTTAGGCACCATGAGAGGAGTGAAAGCCAGGCTCACTCTAAGACCAAACAGTGTACCCAAATTCTGCCCACCACGCAATGTGCCATATGCTCTTCGACCACGAGTGGAAGCTGAGCTGACACGCCTCACTGAGCTTGGCGTCATCTCACCTGTGGCGCATAGTGACTGGGCTACGCCAGTGGTGCCCGTGAACAAGAAGGACGGCGCCGTGAGACTCTGCGGGGACTTCAAAGTCACCATCAACCCAGCCCTCTGCATCGACAAGTACCCAATTCCACGTATTGAGGACTTGTTCGCTTCTCTCGCTGGAGGTCAACGCTTCAGTAAGCTGGATCTATCCAATGCATATCTACAGATGGAAGTAGAAGAGAGCTCCAAGAAGTTGCTGACCATCACAACACAGAAAGGACTGTTCTGCTTCAACCGCTTGCCGTTTGGTGTAGCGTCATCGCCCGCCTTGTTCCAGAAGGCAATGGACCAGGTGCTCCTCGGACTGCCACACACTCACTGCTACCTGGACGACATACTGGTCAGTGGTCCTGACAAGCAGACACACCTGAAAATTCTGGATGCAGTACTCAGCAGGCTAGAGGAATACGGCCTGCACCTCAAGCAAGAGAAATGTCTCTTCTTCCAGGAATCCGTGGAATACCTGGGCCACATCATCGATGCTGCTGGGCTCCACAAGTCACCGGAGAAGGTACGTGCCATCGTGGAAGCACCAGCACCAGGCGATGTAAGTAAACTTCGATCTTTCCTAGGAATGCTAAACTATTATGGACGCTTTATCCCTGATCTGGCCACTGTGCTAAAGCCGTTGAATGAACTGCTGAACAAAGAAAAGAATTGGCAGTGGACGTCAGCCTGTGCATCAGCGTTCCAGAAAGCCAAAGCACTCCTGGTATCACAAGAGGTGCTCACACACTACAACCCTGAGTTGCCTCTCCGTCTCGCTTGCGATGCTTCACCCTATGGGGTCGGAGCTGTTCTCTCGCATGTCATGCCGGATGGCGATGAAAAACCCATCGCCTATGCATCCAGAACTCTCAGCAAAGCAGAACAAAACTACGCTCAGATTGAGAGGGAGGCGTTAGCGATAGTCTTTGGAGTACGCAAGTTCCACCAGTACCTGTATGGCAATACATTCACGCTACTCACTGACCATCGCCCGCTTACAACCATCTTCAGTCCAGTGAAAAGCACACCATCCATGGCTGCAGCTCGCATGCAACGCTGGGCGCTCATGCTTTCCGCTCACAATTACACCACTGAGTACCGAAAGGGGGCCCTACATGCCAACGCTGATGGACTGTCAAGGTTACCGCTCCCTCATGCCCCCAGTGAGAAACAAGGTGCAGTGGAGGTGTTCTACACGTCACAGTTGGACACATTGCCAGTCAGCAACGCCGAGATCAAGCGTCACACCATGTCGGATTCCACCCTGTCCCATGTCATGGAAATGGTCACAACTGGTCGTTTTCCAGCTGCAAAGGACGCAGGTGAGCTGTCTCCCTATCTCCAGCGCCGCCATGATCTCACTGTGCAGCACGGATGCCTTATGTGGGGGTTGAGAGTGATTGTGCCACCCAAACTGCGCCCCCGGGTGCTGACAGAGCTACACTCAGCACACCCAGGTGTAGTAAGGATGAAGAGCTTAGCTCGTAGCTACGTTTGGTGGCCCAGCATCGACTCCCAGATCGAGCACCAAGCAAAATCATGCCACTCATGTCAACGAGTGCAGAAAGACCCTGGCCTAGCACCCTTACACCCGTGGATGTGGCCATCCAGTCCTTGGGAACGGATACATGTGGACTTTGCAGGTCCATTTGAAGGGCACATGTACCTGGTCATAGTGGACGCACACTCCAAATGGCCCGAGGTGCACATCATGGATAGCACCACATCCAGCAAAACCATCCAAGTGCTTAGGGGACTTTTTAGTCGCTATGGCATTCCACACAGTCTTGTAAGCGACAACGGCCCTCAGTTCTGCTCTGAAGAATTCAGCACGTTTCTGAAAGCCAATGGAGTCAAACACATTCGCTCAGCACCATACCACCCTGCCTCCAATGGCTTGGCAGAGCGATTTGTGCAAACCTTCAAGCACGCTCTGAAATCTTCCAGAGGTACTACACCAGTGCAGCAGCATCTGGATACGTTCCTCCTGACCTACCGTAACACCCCCCATGCAACAACCAAGGAAAGCCCTGCAATGCTGTTCATCGGACGCAAGCTGCATTCTCGACTGGATTTCCTGAAACCAAGTATGGCTGGAACAGTGCACCAGTCACAAGAGGCTCAACAGCAACGACGCCAGGTACACTCTAAACAGAGACAGTTTGAACTTGGTGAGCCAGTGCTCGTGCGTGATTATAGGAGGGGGGAGGATAAGTGGACGCAAGCTGTGGTGATCGAGAAGACCGGACCAGTGTCCTACAAGGTACATGTGGGAACACAAGGGGTCTGGAAGCGTCATGTGGACCAGATGCTGACTCGGCCCGAGTCAGACCCACCAGAGACTGCAGGGAGTTTTCCTGTGAGTTGTCCGCTGTCACTTCCCCAGACAACCACACCTGACCCAAATACACCTCAACAGAAGGAGGATACTGATACAGTGCCACACACACCACATGCACCACCAAAAACACCCAAAACACTCAAGACACCACAGTCCACAGAAATGACACACACAGAACATTCAGAGACAACAGGGACTGTACGACGATATCCTGTGAGGATCACACGTCCGCCGGTACGTTACAGGGATCAGTAAACTTAACAACCACAAAAAAAAAAAAAAAAGAGTTGAACAATGTTGACATTCCAAGATGTTGTAAAAAAAAAAAAGAAAAGAAAAAGTTGAAGAATGTTTAAGAATGTTTGCTCTTGTAGAATGTTGTTAAATGGTTCTGAGTTTTGATATTTGAAGTGATTATAAGCCGTGACATAACTCTCCTATTTTCTGGTAATGTTGTGGAGAAGTAAAGAAAGAAATAATCTCATGTAGTTTAAAAGGGGATATAATGTCTTACGTTTGTTTCCTAAGAAATGTTTTTGTTACTGACAACAAATCTTAGTGGGGAGGAGATATGTGATGTATGAACCTAGAGATGTCCTACCAATACTTACCACCAGAGGGGCAGACCGCCACTAGGGCATACAGGGGTTCTGAATGTAACCATAGCAACAGTAGGATAATAAAAAAAACGAGTGAACCAGCAAGAAGTTGTCCTCTATGCTCTGTGTGTCGAGTAATAATGTTTACTTATTGACACTATAAGGGAGCAACATAACACTTGTCTTTCTACGTCTCGGTGTTCAGCGTTTATTAGTTACTGGCCTCTTGACTATGTTAGTTCCTCATGTTGTGCTCAGTCTGCATTTGTGTCTTTGTTTACTTCCTGTTTTAGTTTGATAGTCCAGTGCTCCCTGTGTGTCATGTCTAGTTTCGCTTCCCCTGTTTAATTTGTTAGATTCTGTTCACCTGTGCCCTGTGTTCCCCAGCTGTTTTTGTTTCCCAACATTACCTCCTGTGTGTATTTAAGCCCCTGTGTTTGCTCCATTCCTTGTCGCGTCCTCCCTCATGAAGGTGTGGTTCTGTCCCTGTTTTGCTGTCACTTCGTCAACCTCAGTTTTGTATATTTTTGGATTACTTTCTGTAAATAAACTCATCACTTTAATTCAGTCCTGCCTTCTTTCGAGTTCTGCATTTGGGTCAACCCTGCTCGCCACACCGCTCACACATGACAAAATATGCTCAAATGTATTCAAAAATTGTGTGCTCAAAATTTCATTTCCAATAAGAGCATTCAGTAGTACCGTAGAACATCTGCTAGATCACATTATTTGTTTATTTTTGGCTGTTTGCTCTTCCTGTTATGTATTTTAATCCAGAGGCTTCTCATAAAATTTAAAGCTTTCCCAGAACTTTGAAAAGTGAGGTTTTTGTAACCTAATTCCCTCCCTAAGAGATGGAAATTATGGGTTTAGGGGAAGCATGAATTTTCAAGAGGGGGGTGTGCGATAGGACTGACTTCACCCGCAGGCTTATGAGTCTTGAAGTCTTGAGTTGGCTGTTTGAAAGCAGACTTCAGGGTCAAAGGATAAACCTGAAACTGCAACTCATACACCAGGTGGCTGTTTTTTTGTCCAGTAGAGTGGCTCACACCTTTACATTTGACATACAGTATATTTATTCCTCTTACACCACCATGGTCCATTCTAATCAGGGAAAGTGGAAATTATGCCCTAATATGTTAAACTTAAGCTTCCTACATAATCCTACCTGGATTCATCAAGGGCCCTTGGAGTCGACCTGTTTGCTTTTCGTAATTTTCTGTCATATGTCCTGTTACTTTATGCATTCATAATAAAGATAATCAGAGTTTTAAGTGAACGTATCAGTACATGTACGAGTAATCCATGTGAGCCAAAAGCTCAGGCTTCAGACTGCTCAAAATGCTTGAGTTCTCAGAGGTCTTCTGCTCCTGGACCTTTTATATGTGAGGGGCAGCCAATCATAAAACAGCTGGCTTAAAGGGATGGTGGCCTTACAGTCAGGGGAATTGTTTCAGAGGATGAACTGATGCCCACTATGCAATAAAAAGGGATTATTTTGAACATAAGTTACATTAACTTTAACTTAAGTAATTAAGTAACTTAAATATCAACAAGCAATTGGATGCTCAAAATTCAGTTAAATCTGTAATATAAATTAAAGGCTCCTCGCAGTCTCTTGATTCCATATTTATATCTATATTGAAATGTGAGAGAAAACTAGACGAATGGATATTTTGAGATGCAAGATGATGAAGTTAACTAATGTCACTGTGGCTCATTAACTGATATTTGATTTGCCTTGCTATTTTGAGATTGATCTCTTGATTAACTTTTTTTGCTTTTAAACTAATTTACACAAGTCAGGGCTTGTTTCAGGCCCCTGTAGCCTGCAACCATTTGTAATTTCATCCACACTCAAAAGCACAAGGGGGCCAGCGGCAGAGTCCTGGCTGAAGACTGGCATTAGCAAGGGAATCCTCTGGAAGCTGATGAAGGAGAATGGAGATGGACCCCTTTGGAGAGCTTGACAATAGTGATGGGACACCTCTGGAGCCTTTGCTGGAGGCTGACAATTACAATTTCACTCACTATAATTAAAGATTTCTGCTTTGTCACCTGATTGTTTGTCTTTTACATACCAACCACTTTTTATATGCAAACATAATTAACAGCTGAATAAAGAAACAACCCTCCTGGGAGCCCAAATATGCCAGTTTTTGCAAATGTTGTTCTGAATGCACACCTGTCTGAGAAAGATTTTATACAACACTAACAGCGGCATATTTTAATTCTGTTTAGCTATTTGCTGCTTGACTGTCATGGGAAGTATAGCTATAAGATTCAGAATTTTTTTTATCAGTAAACTTCTGCTTGAGTGCAATTATTCTGGCAACTGTTTGTCATTCTTGGTTTCGTGGGAACTTCACATAATGTTAAGCAGTGAGAAGTAAAACACAAAGTAAAACCAAAAAAGGAAGTAGACCATCACGCTATGGTAAATGCTTTATTCCATGGTAACAGTATCATTCATATACTGAACTTGGTGGTAACAGACCAAGAAAATAGTACAAGTTGTGTAAAAACATTGTGGGAATCTTCACCTGAAAAAAGGTGTTTAAAAATAAAAGCTAAGGGAATGGAGGAAGAACTTTTTTTTTAGAGTCTCCTAGCTGCAGCAACAACTCAAAAGAAAGCTTTTTCCTTCTTTCTCTTTTGCTTTCTACACAGATGTTGTAAAAGTCAGGCTGTTGCTGTGTTTAATAGTGGAGCGTGAATTTCATAGAAGACATGCCCTTTTCCATGGTGATGTAATAATGGAGGGTTAGAAGTTGGACATGTTCATGCTTAATAAGCATGATTAGCCACAAACAGTGACTCTCCACCAGCAGCGCTGGCTCCAGAGGAAGCATATTTGCCCACGCAGGCTTGGCTGTTAGCCTGTAAGGTGAAAAAGACATTATTTAATGCACAATATGATTCTGGAACATAAGTTTGAGGTTAATAATATAATCAATTCATATCTTTATATAGTTCCGTCACTTAAAAAAAAAAAAAAAATTCACACATACCAGAGCTCGCTTGACAAACTCTTCCTGACATGCCTTTCCGTTCTCCTTCTTGCCACCCCAGGCTTTCAGGGCAGAGGCCTGCAGTGCACGGCCGTATGAGAAGGTCAGTGCCCAGGGCTTGTGCAGAGGGCACTGGTTTATGGAGTTCAGGTTGACTGAGGCCTCCTCCTCACTCTGGCCACCAGACAGGAAGGTAATGCCTGCAAAGCACAGGAGTTTAGCAAAACCCTCCTTGAGTCCAGCATGCAGATTATTCAGCTGAGAATTCAACTGTCAATAACAATAGGCAAAATTTGACATTTTGTGTCTACAAAAATGTAAAGGTGTGCATATCAAAAAGTGTATGATAAGCATCCAGCGAACCGGGAACTGCAGGGGGCACGGTGCGGCGCAGGGCGGTAACGGTTGCCATGGCAACCTCCTGGCTGCTGTACTTGTGCGAGCAAGAGTGTCCAGCGGTAACCATGTTGGGTTTGAGCAGGGTGCCCTCCAGGTAGACGTGGTGGTCGGAGAGGGCCTTGTAGACGGCAGCCAGGACCTTCTCAGTGACGTACTGACAACGCTTCAGGTCGTGGTCACCATCAGGGAGAATCTCAGGCTCAACGATGGGAACAATGCCATGCTGAGAAAGGCCAGGACAGAAAGACAGTGAAATACAGGAGCTCACATTAAGAAAGCAAGACATGAGAAAGGCAACAACAGAGACTTTAAAAAATCTAAAAATTGCAGTTCTACTCTGCCACCCAAATACTCTACCACCTTTATAACACAGTCATATATTATCTTGGAGATATCTTGGCTTGTTCAAAGTTTCCTCATTATACTGTGTTTCTTTTTTTTTTGCCCACAGCGGCTTTTATGGGCAGTGGAGAGGGACAGGAAATGGGGGAAAGATACAGGGGAAGACACACGGGCAAATTTGCGACGGGCCGGGACTTGAGCCCACGCCGCCTGCACCGCAACGCGTCATATGTATGTGGTCGCCGGCTTCACCACTAAGCCACCCAGGCGCCCTGTTTATACTGCGTTTCTACCCAGAAACCCATGCAGGAAGTACACTCTGTTGTCAGAAGCATTCACACATGTGTCCTTGACTGTGAAATATTTAGTAGTGAGGAAATTTCACAGCTGGACTTGTTGCACAGGTGGCATCCTATCACGGTACCACGAGGGAATTCTGAGTGACCCATTCTTTCACAAATGTTGGTAGAAGCAGTCTGATCTATGTGCTTGATTTTATACACCTGCAGCCATGCAAGTGATTTTGTACACCTGAATTCAATGATTTGAATGGGTGAATGATTATTTTTTTGCCAACATGGTGCTTTTGAAAGGCGTGTCTTAATTGTTTTTTTTTTAATAGATCCACCTTGCCAGGTAGCTTGTAAACTTCTGTTAAAACTGGTCAACTCTCTATTGTGTCTTACCATCTGGCAGATGCTGGCATAGCGAGCCAGGACATTGGCATTCTCAATGATAGCAAGTCTTGATGGAGTGGTGGGGGTGATCTTCAAAACACAACGCCATTTTGCGAAGTCAGCACCATCCTTCTTGTACTGGGCGCAACGCTCATAAAGTCCATCGAGACCTGTTAAGAGGGACAGCACATATTTAATAAGTTAGATGAAGAAAGATACTTATGCAGCGCATATGTCTCGATCTCTTCTGTGCTCACCCTGGGTGGTTGTCTCGCCGTTGGTTCCCGCCAGGGGGACAACACCTTTGTCGACCTTGATGCCCACCACCATGCCTCTTTCTTTGAGGTACTGTGTGAAAGGCTTGCCATCGTCGGTCTTCTGGTACATGGTCTCGTGGAAGAGGATAACGCCACCAATACAAGGACTGATGCGGTCGTCAGCAGTGAAGAGGAGCTGACGGTACAGCCTCCTGTTCTCCTCAGTGTTCTCAGCATTGATGCTCTGGAAGCGCTTGGCTACACTGCCTTGAGGTTGTAGAAAAGCATATAAAATCAGGTTGACTGTGGAAATAGTCTGTTCTAAGCTGTGGTGTAGTGTATTTGTTTGCGTACTCATAGACACTCATGCAGAACTCTTTCAGTTCAGTTCTGAGAAACACACACTGAAACCAGCTTCAGTTGTAGCCTGATAGCAATGCTTATTTCAAAGGCTTTTGGTGACTTCCTCATTTCATTGTATGTGTTGATCTATAATTGACAGTTTAATAAACCAGTCTGTGACCAGTTGGCTGTCTCAAATAAATATTTATTACTAGTTATTTTTCTTACCAGTCGACTCATCTGCGGCAAGGATTCCTTTGCCTGGAGCGACAATCTTCTGAGCAATATCACTGAGCTCCTTCTTCTGCTCAGGAGTGAGGAAGGGGTATGCGTGAGGCATCCTGACTCTTGATAAAACAGAGGGAAGACAAAAATTTGACATAATAATGATGTGTTTGTAAATAGGACAAAGGGGACAGACTATATTGCTGTGCAAAGCTGCTTTTCAGGGTGATGTTTTAAGGTCATATGCATGGGAAAACTTAGATGAGAGGAGAACACAGCATCAAGTTCACTGTGCGAAGGAAATGGTTTACAAAAAAAAAGTCTGGCTTATGGTTTTATGTTTTCCTGTCTGACTGCCTCTTGCTAAAAAAAAATGTAACCAACTCGTGTCCTATATGCGACTGCAGCTGTTTAAGCTAAAACTACTGCAGAAGCTTGTCTGCTGGTTACACACTATTCCCCAGGCACAATATGTAGCTGCACAGAGGATCCAGTGTCAGAGAACCCGCACCACCTGCCCCGCCCTCCATGCATCTGACGACCCTTGAAAAATCGTGAGCATGTCTGTGACCTGTTCCATTTTCTAACCTCTTATCCCTGACCTTTCCATTCCCCTTCTCTGCCCCTTCCCTCTCCATTCCTCTTCACTGGCCTCCTATTGCATACCTCCTCCAACTGTCACCCTGTCTCCACTATCAATACGTCGGACTAAATATATCCAGTGTACTACTGCATTCCCCAAGGTGGTGAAGGCCCTGTAGCTCAGCATGAAGGCATTGCATAAAAGAAAATCAGCAGTATCACACCCCACTCTTGTCGAGCACTTCCACTTTACAGAGGACAATTGAGACACATTTACACAGAAAAGCAAGAAATTAGCCACCACTGACCACAACAGCAATGGAAACACTGAATCAGATAAAGGTAGGTGACCAGTAATGCACTGAAGAGTGATCAGTCTTATTAATGCCGAGGGAGAATCATTTCTCATCATTCATCATGATCAATACTGAGGATTATTATACTATAGAAAACAAGATATTTCAGTTGGTGTAGCGTCTGGTTCTCTGTGGTAGAAGTAAAAAAGAAAAAGGCAGACAGTCACATGTAACAAGCAGTCAGGCCTGTGGGTGAAACTTATATAGTTCTAGTTAGTCACATTAACCACACAGTCTTGTAAACTGCAAGAACATGCACAACATTGTCTGCATTTTATCTCTGGTATCTATGTCATAAGTTTGAGATTATGATCTGGTTTTAGAAAAAAATATATCCCCCCAAAAAAAAGAAATTCAACAGATGACATACAAATGAATGCTATTTTTCCATAGGTGTGAATTAATTTTTTCTGTTCTTTTACCTTTGAGGTTGGGAGGAGAGCTGAGAGAAGAGAGAGGAAAGGAGAAGATCCGGCCTTCGTCTGCGACACCCCTCTGAGCCTGCTGGCCCTTGTATTTATCCTCCCATTGTGACCCCTCACATTTCAGCTGCCCAGCTATAAAAAGAACAGGATGCAACCAGAGATGGCTTGTGACATTCAGCAAGACTGGGGCTGGACAACGTGCTAGTGAGCAGCCGCTCAAAGGGCAAAGAGTGTTTCAGTGAATGGCACAAAATGCGATGGAGTGAAAGGCAGTAAGGGTTTAGGTAAAGTTCAGATAGATGGGTAGACGAGTGGATGATATTATCCAGAAATCTTTAAGGAAGAATGACATGGGGTGAAACTGGCTCTAATATAAGTGTTCCTTATATACTCATTAAATGAAATTATGCATCTTTCACGTACATCCTTTGAAGCCGGTGTTGTAATAAAAATACTGTTTAGCTGCAGTTATTTTAAAATGTGCTGTCTCAGCAAAGAAGAGCACCTCATAACCAAAGGTCACTTGAAATAGTGTGTGGAGGAAGATAAATTTGGGGTAAATGTAGATTGCACTAACAGCGCTTGTGCGCGCGCGCACACACACACACACACACACACACACACACACACACACACACACACACACACACACACACACACACACACACAGACAGATAGAGTTGGAGAGCATGTGACAACATTACTAACCTGCTCTGAGAAATCCAAACCAGACACAGCAACACAGTGCGCTGATCCTTGACCTTTTCTCAACCTTTCTTGAACGTCTTTGGTCTGTAGGAAGAGGTGAACCACCATGCTAGGCAAAGGTTGCAGGTTGACACACTCAGCAAGTACTGCGCCTTGCATCTGTTTCAGTGTCTCTCATTCAGACAGCTTGTGGGAAAGCACAAAACAGACTTCTGAAATTTTGCACTGCGGATGTTCTCAGAGGTTCGGGCTTTGAGTTTTTGGTTGGGTACTTGTGGTAAAAGAGGCCAACTTCCTGACAGGAGGCTGTAAGTTTAACAAATCAACATGCATAGATAAGATGTCAAAAGAAGCAGATTCAACAGTTTAGTTATCTACAATGAGCAATATGGAATACGATGTTTTTATATCTTAAACTGCAAGATAAAGTGGATCAGATATGGTAACATAATGTTCAGAGTAAATTGCAAAATTTGCCCATTATCAAATTTTCTAACTCATAGATGGGATGAGTTAGTTTGGAGGAAATCTGGTGAAAAAGAGAAATGGTCTTTATTTTTATATATAACTTTCACAAAGAGAATTGTCTCAACCACATGGTGAGTAGGATAGACAATCAATTCAGATGTTTTCATAAGTTCAACACATATTTTCAGAGTATGAAAAGAAGAGCATGCAATTTATATGAGCATATTCTTTTGGATATAAACTGTAAACCAACGCTGTATTCTCAATAAGCCTTCATTGTTCTTATTTACAGCTTAAAGTGATAAACAAAGACTTTTGTCTGAGTAACCAACCAAGTTAATGAGACCTGAAGTTAGGTTTTATTTGAATTATTGTTAATGCAGAAAATGATTTCTTGTGAAAATGAGATTACTGCTGTTTAAAAAATAAGAGCTTGAACAAAATCAAAAGTTAAACGCCCACCACCACCACTGTGGTCTGCTGCACCTTATATAACGCAGCATTGTAACTCCTCCTCCTACTAAGAGTTCCTCTAAGTCGTGTGTGCTTTAGCTGTAATCAGTCATCTGATAATTTCTGCATTTTGGTTTCAACATCTCCTTCTTACACACTTTCACCTGGACTTACTCAGCTGTCAAAAGAAAGAAAGAAGGAAAGAAACAAAATCACACTTTCATTTATTTTCCATGGGAGTAACACAATGAACTGGATAATCAGCACTACACTATTCTTGTCAGGTAAGATAAGTTTGTGCCTTCTGATTTTGTCTTTCATTGTCTGATTATGAAAATGTGACCTTTATTTTAATTTAAGTTGGAGGCTGGGATTCTGCACTTAGCACTGCAACACTTTAAGGTACCGAGCAGAATGCAGTAACAACTGAAACTGCATCATCTAGAAATACCTTTGTGATGGTCATTTCCTCATTCGCATTTTATCCTCTGTGCATCAAACTACCTGAAGAAATGTCTGATCAGCTCAGGCAGTTTCTTACTGTAAAAATAGCTTCATGACTAAATTATTTTAATTATTTTTCGATTGCAGAAGTGCACTGAGTGAAAAGGTCTTTCATAAATTGTTTGACTAAACTAAACTCTTAATATTTAACTCATAATAAACTCTGGAAATGGACGTTAGATCCCCAGTAATGCCCAAATTTCCTTCAGGATCAATACAATATCTATATGTCTAATTCAGAGTTCATGCAATCATTATATGTACCTGTTTATTTTCCAGAGCTGTGTCATATTGTACTTAGTAATCCTGCAGACACCTTCAGATGCAGGCTCAATAATCTAACTGAGGCCATAGCGACAAGAAAATGAACTTAAGGGCTTGTCATTGTGATAAAATATATCATCCATCCATTCTCAAAATATATTTTTAAATAAATGTATTATTTCAGGAAGTTCATAAATGATGGAGACGTCATTGTTGAAAGCTTTAAAATGCAAGAAGAAACCAAAATTCCTTATTACCAAAGAGATGTTTAAGACAACAGCACGCCACAGACTCTATCATGGGGGCTATTTTGGAAAAATGTGTCGCGTCATTACCAACAAAGGGAACATCGTTTGGTTTCACTGTTATTTATACAATCGCACACTATAGATTTTAAATGCTTCTTCAGGAATGTAGATATCAACGTTACTTCTCTAAGACAATTTCTGTATTACCTATGTGTGTGTGTGTGTGTGTGTGTGTGTGTGTCACAAATACAAATTTCCTGTATGTGAAATTAATAATTAGAGTTGCTATAATCACATTATTCTGCACAGTGGATTTAAAAAAGATTACCAATATTCTTTCTTCTTTAATTCTCAGTGTCAAATGCTGCACTTTGTTTCAACATTGAGCCCGCGGCCTGGAAGACCCTGAGCAGCTCTGCTGCTGGTTTTGGCTACCAGGTGGTTCAAAGACAGTCAGAGTAAGTCAGGACATTGTTAGATTGTGTATGTGTGTGTTTGTCACAAATTGATTAGATTGGGTTTACAATTGCCTTAAGTTAACAAGTGCATAATATTTAACAGAAAACATATGTAGTTTATTTAATCAGAGTTTTCTTTCTAGACTTAATCACTGTCCGGATTTATTTCCTTAGTGTGCTCGTCAGTGCCCCACTTGAACAGAACAGTGGGGGAATATATAGGTGCACCACTTCTCCCTCAAATTGCAAAAACATACCACTTCAAGGTAAGTAACCATTCATTTGTGCTGAAACTCTGAATTTAAATATTTTGCCATTGAATTTCTGATGATCAGATCCTGGCACAGAAACTTGGTTAAATCAAATCATTGCATACTTCTAAAGCAGATATCTCAGTATGTAACATTCAGCCATCTATTGACTTACCAATAAAACAAAATACAAAAGAAAAAATATTTAGATCTTGCTTTTCAAAATTTTCTGAGTTTTAAAATGAAGTAATAAGGAAATTCAATTCCTTCCTGCTGAAAATGAACCACATATATATATTATGTCAAAGAGGGAAGTGTAATAATTGTGTTTCTTTGTAGTCTTCCATTTCACTGTTTTCCTCCATTCACAGAGTGTCTGGTTGTGTTTTAACAAATATTGAATGCTTTCAATACAGCACCAGATTTTGCAGCCAACATGTCCTTTGGTTTGACAATGACAAGCGATCCTACAGCACAAAACACTGTGGTGAGTGTGTGAACTGCAGACAACTGTAGTGTTTTTTTTTTTAAATCAGTGAGGATCAAAATTCTCTGTCCTTGCGTGACAAATGTCTTCTTAAAGTTAGAAAATGCAACTTCTGAGAGTCTGTCTTCAGCTATGTTGGAATGGAAGGCAGATTTGAGTGTCCAGTGAGCACTGAAGCCTGGGCCTCACCTCCAGAGTCCCCACACAGGGGTAGTGACATTCATTCATTCCTAGATTTACACGCATGTTCCTGAAAGAGAATATAAAACAAAGAGAAAGCGGGCAGAATCAGAGAAGAGTGAAGGAAGAAGTATGAGCTACACTGAAGGCATGGGCACCATGATAAATATTCTTTCAAAAGAAAAAAAATTGGGGAGTCATGAGGGAATTTCTTTTTTCAGATTTGTTGAATGTGATATGGAATGAACAGCTGCTTAAAGGACAAGGAAATAATCAGTGTTAATCAGGACTTGTCTTTGTTTTCAGGTGTGTTGTCCATCTGTTCCAAAGGACTGCAAAAGTATCACCATGTATAATGGTGTTTGCTTACAAATAAACAGTTCTACATTTGGACCACCAATACCTTCTGCTCTTGAAGGTAACAGTAAATTGAGCTTGTGAAAATGTACCCATAATAAATAATGCAATTTTTACTTTTTTTTTTTACTTAAGCTTAGTCTTATTTTAGTCTGTAATTTCCCCATTGTGGGACTAATAAAGGTTCATTCACTATAATCATTTATTTTTGTCCTTGCACAAGCTGTAAAGGTCAAATTAATTAAAATTGTGAACTCTGACTTTGACTGACCCAAGTGAGGCCTGCAGTTCTTTATCTGTTGTTCTGGGTTCTTCTGTGACCTCCTGGATGAGTCGTCAGTGGGGGTGGTGGTGGTGGTGTACATTTGGATAGCTTTTTGCTCATAATAACTTAAAGGACCATTTAAAATCATCATTTTGTATTTACTCTGGCTATTTTTGCCCAATATTAAAATTTTTTTATCTCTGTGTTAAATGAATGTAACTGTAATTCAAACAAACTTTGGTTTCAAATTCATCGCAGCTTGTTTGGTTTTTATGCAGCGTACACAGTGCAGCCTTGCAACAAAATGCCTGAAAATGATTTGAGACCTCTTGAGGCATGTTATACTAATATTTTTAACCCATAAGATATCCAAGAAAAGTGTTTTAGGAGACTGATATGTTTTGGTTTCCTTCTAGGCACAGGGGTTGTTTCATAAATAATTAAAAGTAAAATATAAATATTGAGAGTAAGACTAATTGCAGTGCTAGATGAAATTTAGTTTAATGTCAAATCCATCTCTTTGACAGAGTGCCCGCTGCAAGCAGACATCGCCTTTCTGTTGGATGGTTCAGGCAGCGTATCTAGTCCTGATTTTCGAACAATGAAGAAGTTTCTGAAAGATCTAATCCATATTTTTCTCTCAAGTGACACACTGGTGAGACGCTACAGTCCCTCTGTCAGTTCGAACATAGCAAATCGTAAAATAGTTAGTTTTTATTTGCATGTAGTCCCATTAAACATGACTGTTTTATATATTTTAAATGTTTTTTCCCCTTTATTTCAGTTTTCTGTTTCCCAGTTCTCCAGTTCACCAGAGGTTCATTTTCCCTTTAGAAAATTTGACTCATCTGAATCAGTGGACACTGACATTGATAAAATCAATCAACACAGGGGACCTACTTACACAGCGAAAGCCATCACACATGTTGTGTAAGGGATGCAATGACATTACTGAAGCACTACAATTAACTTACTGTCCAGATGTTTTTCTTTGTGTGTGAATCTGACCACACTAAGTACTGTGTGGACTCTGACTGATGCAAGCTTTTCAAATGGAACAATGTACTTAGATTTGTATTTTGAAGTATTATCCCCAACCAAGGCTAATTTTAAATACTGGCTGAACTAAATTTGAAATAAAATAATATTTGGATTAGCAAAGTACAATCTTTACTTTATTTACCCTATTTAAATTAATTACTTTTTAATTTGACAGGGAAAATGTTTTCACACCAGAAAGTGGTTCCAGACCGAATGTGAAGAAGGTCTTAATAGTAATTACTGATGGACAATCTAATGACCCAGAAAATCTCCCAGGTGCAACAGAGAAGGCAAAGAGTAAAAAGATTGTTCGATTTGCTATTGGGGTAAGTACTTCCATTATTTAAACTTGCAGAGTTTCATACTGCTGATGTGTTTTAGTCAAACTGTCAGACTATAGTCACATGTTGCTGATTAATTCACTCATCGCTGACCGTGTGAAGCAGAAAAAGGCAGAATTATTGATGAAAACATGGGCTGCGTAGGTAACATAAATTTAACCAGTTCTTAAAAAAAATGTGTAGAAACTATTTCACAGCATAACTGTTATCATGGATTTGGGTTCTATTTAGTGTTAGCATGTATAAGTAAAGCGTGTCTGTAAATTTCATTATATAATGGGAATACAACCTTAAGTTTATGCACTGTATTTTAATAAAGTGAGCAAATCAGGTTGCATAATAAAAGAACTTAAACATAGTTTTTTTCAACCCTAGGTGGGGGATGCATTTACTAAACCTGAAGCAAAAAAAGAACTGGGCATCATTGCATCACCTCCCTCAGATAAATACGTCTTTCAAGTGGACAGCTTCAACGCACTTGAAATAATAAAGCAGAATTTGCGGGACAAAATTTTCTCCATTGAAGGTAAAAACATAAATTTGATATTACAGGTTTGTTAAAATTACTGTCAATGTAAAAAATGTAAATGATTACATTGTATTAACTTTATTGTATTTTACCTTTTAGCCTCTCATTTCACAATAAATGCTCAGGCACTTCTGTAATCCCCCCCCCCCCCCCCCCCCCCCCCCCCAAATGAAGCAAAAATAATTCGAAATTGCTTCTTGAATCGTAATGTAAATTGGAATTTGCTATATTGTGTCTTTAACTGTTACAGGATCTCAAAGCGGTGGAGAGTCACTGAAAATGGAAATGTCTCAGGAGGGATTCAGTGCAGTTTTTACGCCTGAGGTCATTAAAACTACCAAAATGTCACCACACAGTCCAGTCACAGAAAGATTCACACGTGCCTGCGCTGCACTGTTTATTACCTACAAGCTGAAAGACAGTTATACAGTTGAACACAGTCCAGATTTAAAATGTAAAATAAATTTTATATAAAATGTATTTTCTGTCTACACTGTAGGGAATTCAGATGTCAATTGTTGGTGCAAACCAGTGGAAGGGAGGCTACGTGCAGTACACAACAGGTGGTCAGAAAGTGAAGACATATGAGGATGTGTCTTTGGAGCCTGACAGTTATCTTGGTAATAATATTACACTCTTAACAATCTAACTCATACACATGTGATCATTAATATTCACAGCTCTGCTGTAATTCATTTACCCAAAAATGTTGATCAGTTGGCCAAATGGACAAAATTGACAAGGACTTATAAGAAGTCTTAATCTGTCCTCCCCCTTTTGTCCACCTAAATTCTAGGTTACTCCATGGCAATTGCTAAAACCCAAAGTGGCTCTCTGACAATTGTTGGTGCTCCAAGATACAAACACAGAGGAGTTGTGGTCGCCGTTAACAGAGAAAGCTTTGAAAACCAAAAGATTGAACCCTTTTTATTGCAGGTATGTATTTGAAATAAGACAAGATATTTTAAAAATTATTTTCTCAAATTAAAATGGTTCTTCTTTTCTGTCATTCTTTAATATTTGTTTACATAGTATCCACAGAACCAGACTGGTCAATATTTCGGGGCAGAGGTGTGTGCCATGGATATAAATAATGATGACGTCACTGATCTAATCTTCATGTCTGCCCCAATGTACACGGAGCCTGATGGAGAGGGAAGAGTTTATGTTTGCAGTTTAACTGGTTTGGTAAGTCACAGTTTTACATTGTGCTATTGGTCATTTTTTTCTTTACATTTTAATGACTGTAAAATACTCAATCTTATCCTTTTAGTTTGTCGAGTGTAATTTTGATGATCCGTTAATACTCAGAGGACATTCAGCTGTCAAAGGAAGGTTCGGCTCTTCTCTTGCTGGGCTGCCTGATCTAAACTCAGATGGATTCAGGGATTTGGCAGTTGGAGCACCTTTGGAGAATGATGGTGAAGGCAGCATCTACATATTCCATGGAGAAGGAGGAAGAATCAGTCCTACTTACTCACAGGTACACAACATCAAAGCACTGACAAAGATGGCTAAACCCATCAATCATTTAAGGTCAATATCTGTGCAATCTGCATCTTGGTTAATAAAAATATTTCCATGTACACAGAGAATTACTGGCTCTGAGGTTCAGTCAGGACTGAAGTTCTTTGGCCTATCAATCAGTCAGTCATCGCTTGACCAGAGTGGTGATAAACTGCCTGACTTAGCGGTGGGTTCAAAGGGCACAGTTATCTTACTGAGGTAAGTCCATGATAATCCAGTCATGCATTAAGGCTGTCTATGGTATTTCTACCTTTTTTGTTAATGTGCAACCTCAATGTATACAGTACTGGTCAAAATTTGAAATGTCCAAATTATAAAAAAGCACAAATGTTGTTTATGTAATATAACATTAAAGTGATCCGAAATTATGTAACTCACAATAATTAATGAAAATCTATCACCAGTGATTGATGACTTTTATTAGAATAAGGTCACATTATGTCACTAAAAGTTTATTATGTTAAAGGATCACTGATCATTAGTCAAAAAATATTGAGAGTATGCCAGCAGAGGTGCAAACTGTTCTATTGAAAGAAGCAATAAAGGTGGTTAGTTGAGCACCTGGAGTATCAGCCTCTGTGGGTTTGATTAAAATCTGAAATAGGCCAAAAAGAAATGACCTTTCCTTCTGAAACAGATCAGTGCATTCTTGTTCCACGCAGAAACAAAAAGGTGTGTGGCTTCAGCAGTACTAACTATAATGTACAGTGCTGCTTGCACTCAATGAAGGAATGCTCCGTTGCCCCCCCCCCCCCCCCAAAAAAAAACAAAAAACAAAAAACTGAGGAATAAAATATTCACGTTTGTAATCTCGTTGAAATTCTCTAAAGTCTATTTAATGCAAGAGAGCCAGTGAAGACAAAGTTATCAAGCTGATTTAAGACCAGATTTACTAAGAGTTTACACAAGTGCAATTCATTTTGCCTTGTATCAATGGTCCAGGTTGCTGGTGGTGCAATGGTGTGAGGCATATTTTCTTTGCACATTTTGGATCACTTACTACAGACTGAGCAACATTTAAACACCACAGCCTACCTGAGAATTGTTGCTGACCATGTCCACCCCTTTCTGAGCACAGTGTACCCATCTTTTGATGGCTGCTTCCAGCAGGATAACACAACATGTTACAAAGCTCAAATAACCTCAAACTGGTTTTGTGAGCATGACTATGAGTTCACTGTACTCAAATCACATCCACAGTCACCAGATCTCAATCCAAGAGCACCGTTGGGAGCCGTTGTGGTTTAAATGGAGTTTAGGATCAAGGATGTCTAGCTTACAATTCTGCAGCAACTGTGTAATGCTGTCATATGGACCAAAAATCTCCGAGGAATGTTTAGCTTGTTGAATTTATGCCACAAAGAAAGAAAAACAGAGACAAAGGGGGGTTGGGGTGGGGGGTCCAACACAGTACAAGCACTACTAAAGTAGAAATATTTAAATTAAAAGCATTAATGATTTCTAATGAACCATTCCTTAAATCATTAACAACTTAAACAACTGTCATTTAAATGGTCTCTGTTCTGTGATGTAAAGCCAGACAAAAAATGTTTTCCTTTTCTTTCAAAAAGGACATCTCTAAATGACCTTAAACTTTTCAGGTGGTGATAGAGTTAGTATTACAAAGCTTAAGGTCGTTCATATGTCCTGTTCATCATGTTCTTTTTTTTTTTTACTATGTCTATTTTCAGATCAAGACCCATAGTAATGGTAAAAGCTGAGGTGTCATTTAGCCCACACCAAATCCCTACTCACAATGTAGACTGCTTAGAACCGTTGGAGAACACCGCTGAAATTTGCTTTACCATGAGCAAAATATCAGCATTCAATGCAGGTTTGTTATTCTCCTCACAATTTTACTTTAATTTCACACAATAGAGTTTAATTTATGTATGTATGTGCATTTGTAACATAAGTCAAATTCTGATTTATTCCAGGACAAGCAAGGATTAATTATACCTTAACACTGGATGCCACTCGCAAGCCTCCAAAAAACAGAGCTTACGTCAGTGGGAAAGAACGAGAGCAGTCCGGATCAGTTACTGTTGACGTAACTAGCAGAACCTGCTCAACTATAAAGTTTCTTGTTGAGGTAAAAGCTGTTAATAACGTTTAAAAAAAGTAATACAACCAACAGAGGTTCATTTCAGTACAGAAGAGTTTTTAAGTGTCCTCCAAACCTAACATAGACCTCTTCTTGCAGGCCTGTCCAGAAGATGCTCTCCATGGGCTTTCCAATGAGCTCAAATTCACGTTTGATGGTTTGCCTTCCAACACAAATCTCAGGCCAAGTCTCTCCCCACAGGCTCAAACAACAACTATTTTTCCTGTAATCACCCTGTACAGTTTTCTGCTTTTACCTTTACTTTCTGGCATTGAGGAAAACCTGTGCATTTCTCAGCTGCTTCAACAGTAGCAACAAACTTAAACTCAAAACACTGAATTTAAAATATTCTAGCCTTTACTTCATGAAAAGTGCCTCTGTCTAAGATCACTTAGGATAGACAGGCTACATGCATGGAAGAAAGACACTTTTAAGAAGAGGATCAAGAATGTTGATTTAGAAAGGATTTCGTTTCCAGTACGAAAAGTTTTGTTCAATGACAAAAAAGTTTTTGGTTAACATTAATTAATCATCTCAATGAGAAGTAAGCATCTGCCTAGCTTGAGAACTCAAAGTCAGCTAACACTATTTAGCTAGTTAGCATACGCAGGTAAAAAAAAAAAATGTATATAATACTTTTTACATCATGTTCTCTTCCACAGTTAGGGTTTGAGGTCAGCTGTGGCATTGACAACAAATGTGTTGATAACCTGAAAATGGATTTCAACTTCACCAGGTAAGGCCCAGTTACAAAAGCTTTACTTGTGCCAAGATGAGGTGACTGTGTGGATTGCGTATTTGAAAGGACCTGAGATGTAGAATGCAGGATACTCAACAAAAGGCAAACTTTTAATCCTGATAGGGCAAACTCAGGACATGCAGGAGAGGTCATATTTCTTGGCTGGCATGGTATAGCCTCAGCATTCCCCTGGATAAGCTGGTTTAGCCTGCTGACCCTGTAACCCAGCCCCGAATAATAATAATAAGAAAATGGATGGATGAAAATCAAGACTGGAATCCAAAATAAAATCAACAAAATAATCCAAACTTGAAAATTATTATTAAAACATCAAATGATCAAATACAGAAAAAGCTAAATTGAAACCCAACTCAGATATATTTCCTAGGAAAATCCTAGAACCATGACAATTTTTGTGTCTGGTAATGTATTAGGTTTTCACCTGTTTTGTAGTTTTTATTTCTTATTTTATTACTTGGTAAACTGAAATAAAATTTGATAAACACCTCGTTGTCTCTACCATCACCAGTACCAATAAAACTATGCCACAATGCTGAATTAGATAACTATAAGGATAATGGATGATGGCTAATCAGTAGATGTTAGCGTGTTATGCCAGAATTGGCTGTGTGGAAGGCCTGTGATGGACACAGCCAAGAGGAAGAACACAATAAATGACAGAAGGAGACTTAGATACTTTATACCAACACAGGAAAAGGTGAGGATGGGAAACAGGTGGGAACACAGATGAGAAAAATGCTGCCGGTTGCCACTGCTACCCCTCAGCCTCCTGGAAGTAGCCTATAGTCTTTAGGTGGCCAAGAACGGAAGCAGATGAGAACTCAAATCCATAGAAAATAGATATAAAGAAACAAACCAGGAAATGCTTCTACAAGAAAATACAAAACCAGAATAGAGAACCATAATCAAAAGTATAAAGCTAAAGGAAATGTAGATATGCCAAAAACTCAAAATCCTGTGTCCAGAAACATGGGACCACGATAGCTCCCCCCTTAGCATCAATAAGTTAGCATAGTTATTGTTACCATGTTATCATTCATATCAAAGCTACAATGTTTTTAACATACTGTACCTTTAGCATGACAGTAATCTTATTTTCCTCTCCCTTTATTCTCGTCCTCTCGTCCATATTCTGCCAGATCCTCAGAGGTTGAAGTGGGCATTGATGAGCTTTTGAATGTCACAGTCACAGTGGAGAACAGCGGGGAAAACTCCTACAACAGCCGTGTTATTCTCACGTACCCAGCTGGACTCTCCTACAGGAAGTTCACCATGCTGCAGGTAAGACATCAAGATCAAGTCTGTATCAGTTCATCCCTGACCTGCTGCTCTCCCAATGCATCCAGCAGTCATTTCATTTTCTAATAAAGGGAAGAATTGAGTGCAACTCCTTGGACAGTGAAGATGGTTTATCACGAGGAAGCACAGACTGCTCTATTGACAAGCCAATTTTCAAGAGCAAAAATAAGGTTTGTGTTTTTGTATACAAAATATTTTCTTGCTTCTGCACAGTGTGACAAATATAGGAGTCAGTCTCTTCTCTCTCATTCATTTCAATTCAGGCTTTCTTCATTGTCTCTTATGGCATCCAAACCAACAGTCAGCTTGAGAGGAAGATCTTTGTCACTGCAAATGCCACCAGGTATTGTTCTTCAGGTAAAGGTAACTATTTATTTGAGCAAAAGCCCCACAGATACAGTACAAATCATTTCACTTCTCCCTTTCAGTGGAAATCAGGAGCATGCTGCTACAAGTGAACTCTACAAAAAGAAATCGATCAATGTGAAGTACAGCATTTTTATGACATTTGAAAGGTATGTGTTCTATTCAAAACAACAGAAATCATTTAAAAATTACTAAATGTTCAATTACATGGTATATATTTAATATTTAATATATGTCTATTTAGCTCCCTCAGCTACACCAATTTCTCTTTTGGAATGAATAATTTACAAAAACCAGTCCAACAATTATTCACGGTAAATATAATGTCTGTATATAAAGTTAAAGTTCATTGTATGGCTTAGAACTAATTGTAATGCTTAGTTATCCTTTTTTCTCTTTTAGATTACAAATGATATCCGAGCGCTTAATTTCACTGTGGTGATCAGGGTTCCAGTGAAGCTTGGTGAAAAAGACATTTGGGTGGATTTGAGCAGTCTGCAGGTAATGCTTTATAATTTGCTTCCAAGGAGCCACACTTTCATATAGATTTTCAAAGTGATCTTCAGCAATAGTTCATCAGGCTTTGACTGTCCTGTGAGTCAATCAAGCTCAAAAAAAGCACCTAATTCAAAGGAAGAACTAGTGTTTTGTCTACACATAACAGATAATAATAATAATAATGATACAATTTTAATTTGTATCTTTAGGCACTTTGTTACTAGCAGCCTGTTGCAAAAACACAATTTTCCCCATTTCGTTAGTTGGATCTATGTCAAATGATACAGTTTGAGAGGCACAAAATAGTATTTTTGCACCAACAAGGAGATTCCCAAAGAGCTAACTGAACAAGTGGAGGACAAAAGTAGCAGTTAGTTACAGCAGATGAACAATATCTGTAAGTCAGGTTCTTAACCGTAAAGCAAGTGACTATTTTTGGCAATTTCTGCACACTTTATATATGATGCCCATCCCGCACTTCAGTGAGGTTAACCTTTAATACAGAAGCTGTCATCAGCGACAAATGTACTTCAAATGTCCCACCGTTCGCAGACTTTCTTTGCTTTGAGAAACCGTTTTTCTGAATTTTTCTGATAGGACAAACGGTCGCATAATTACAGTAATTCAAAATATGTTTGATCACGGCAAGTAAGGGCAGGTCACAGATACATCGCCCTGGTTATAGGGTTAAAATTAAGAAATATGAAAAAAAAAAAAAAAATCCCAGCAAAGATCCAATACAGGACCTGAGCGATGCACCTGGCAAATGATCTTAATGGAAGGTTTGCTGTCAAGAAGCCATTCTTAAGGAAGGGAAACAGGGAAAAAATGCTGAGGTATGCTGGACTGCACAAGAACTGGACTGAAAATCAGTTGCAACAGGTCTCATATAGCATTGAATAAATACTAACAACTGATCCTTTATTCATGAGGGGTCACCACAGGAGGTCACTCTGCATGTTTGATTTGGCAGATTTTTACACCTCCTGAACCCCAGAGGGATTTGTGTCTCCTCCCAGGATTGAAAGGATCTTTCAATTGTTAGGCAGATGTGTATGGAGTAATGAATCCAAATTTTAAAATTTTGGTTCAGATCAACTGCAATGTGTACAGAGAGGGTCAGGGAAGAGCTACAGCAGTGAGTGTCTACAGCCATCAGTAAAAGATGCTGGAGGTTTTGTCATGGTTTGGAGCTCCATTTCAGCCAGCGGTGTTGGGGCTCTTGTGAAAATTGGTGAAATTACACAGATTACAGAAATGTACATGAATCAAATGCATTCCAGATTGCAGACTGTCAGAGAAGGAATGATGAAGAACCAGGTGTCAAAGATTTTGTTCGTCAGATACAAAAAAATAAAATAGTGGTAAGTACCCCTCTATACTCCGTAGATTTAAAAATTCACCTTACACTAGATAGAACTTGTGTTGCATTCAGTCTTCTTTAAATCACCTACAGGACTGCTCTGTAGCCAAATGCAGAGTGTTCAAGTGCAACACATTCATGGCAAGACTGCAGAGTAAGACATACAAAATCTCTGCAAACCTCAGTTCAGGATGGATCGAGCAGGTAATTAATGGGACGTTTATGTTAAGTGCTAAATTGGTATTTTTTACAACTTCAATTTCATTCATATAGCGGCAAATCACAACAGTTGCCTCAAGGCACTTTAACTCTTCCTGAGTATGTGATAGGTAAATAAGATATAATCATTCTTCCATTAACTCAAGCAATATCTAATTTAGGCTCATCCTATTTTTTTCTTAGATTGGACTAAAAAATGCCAAATTCCTCTTGACCAGCACAGCCAATCTGGAGTATGACAAAAACCAGTACATCTTCTTTTCAACAGAGTCCAACAAGAATCCTCCTCTTCGCAAGGTGATTACATTATTTTCCCTTGTTTGAGTTATATCATAGGTTAAATTTTATTCACATTTTGTCACCTTATCTCTCAGATTGTGGCAGATGTAGAAGTGTATTCTGAGCCAGAGTTCACCAAAGAGATCATCGGAGGATCCCTGGGTGGGTTGCTTTTACTGGCTTTACTCACTGCTGGCCTGTATAAGGTGAGATGTTCCGCTCACAATTTTTCAGTTAATATGGTTTGGAAAAGTTATAGTAGAACATACCCAAAATTAGAAAAAATTAAATCAAAGTTCACATTCACTCATCTTGTTCAGTTCTATTCATCAATGCAACTCTAATGCATACTTGCTGCATTTCTATGTTTTTCTTTGCACTCCTAGGCTGGATTTTTCAAGAATAAATATCAACAGATAATGACTGCAGAAGATCCAGGCCCTGATGGAGATGCACCCACAGAATAATAAAAAAAGATTACATTTGTAGATGTATATTTAAACTACAGAAAGGTATAGACCAGAGGTCATCAACTACATTTGTCCAAGGGCTGGAATTTTTCTCAGCAGACAGTGTGAGGACCTAATGCTCTCGTAAAGTAAAATAAATTAAATATTGTTTCCTAAATAATATATTATCATTTGATTTATGAATTTTCCTTTCAAATTTATTCCATTTTAATGATGTGATGTGCAAGTCTTGCACTTACATGTTTATCTCTCTTATGTTGATGGTTGTTATGTAGACACTGCAATTGTATGCAGCTGTGCTCATTATAGCTATAATGAGCACGGGAAACAATAAAATGTTAAATGAGAGCAACGAGTTTATCTCTGCACATTCTACTTTTCAGAAGGCATTATTGTTGTAGATTTTTTTTTAATGACTACAGAAACATGAAGAATTCAGAGCCAAAACCTTCTAAATCTGCTTGGACACTTTTCTTTTAAAAGAGTTTTTTTTTTTTCTTATCTGGACCTTATGGTAAATTTTAGTAATTTCATTTCACAGACAACGGTGAGGTGAGTTTTTATCAAAAATGGAAATATAGTAATTTTACCGACTTTTTAATAAATATTATTTTGTTTTGAGGTCAAACCAGCAAAATCTTCAGTCAGTATTCTGCCCAGTGTGAATGAATGCAATTGGCCCAAATATCAGACTATGATAAAAAAGATTTTGACATAGATTCACAATTTGTCAATTTATGTCAAAACCACAATGGCCCATTTTGGACTATTGTGGTTGCACAATGGCCCAAAATGGCAGCACATTTATTTTAACAATAACAGAATAGTAGATACTAGGCCACAGGGTTCGTGACAACTGAGGGATGGAAGCATAAAGCATAAGCCGAGCCACCTATCCACCCCCGCGAGGAGACCGTGTGAGAGACCCTCACAGCAAAGGAGACGGGAGCCCTGCGCAGAATGGGGAGTACGCTCGGCAGCCAGTAACGATCCTTCTGCAGGTTCACCGATGGAAATCTTGTTACGACTTTTACTTCCTTTAGTTAAACAAGTTTGATCACTAAACATTTTTTCTGCACAAAACAAGGTTAGACTTGCCTTCAGCTGTGTTTACAATCTGATCACCACAACAAAAGCCGGCTCCTCAGTGCAGTGCAGTGCTAAAAATACTTGAAATCACATGGCCCGATCTTGCATTCTGATTGGTTCTAGGGACATAAAGGCATTTATGGGCAATGGGAAATCATGTTTGGAGGCTTTTGATAATTCAGACTAGTCAGAGATGGGTATTTAACGGGTTATGACTTGACACGATTGATTGCTGTATAATACCTGTGGCAGTACTAGTCGGGGGGGTGGGGGTGGGGGGGTGTGCTCTGGCGGGCCAGATGTGGCCCACGGACCGCCAGTTGATGTTCACTGGTATAGACTCCTGATATTTTTAGGAATTAACATGACGCGTAGAAGTGGTTTCATATTTGTTTCACTGAACAAAAATCAGCTTTGTATGTCTGAAGTCACTCCCTTGTTCACTCATTGACTGTTCTCAAAAACAGAGGTTCCCACCTGGTGGTCAAACCACTTCAGCGCAGTACCCTTAATACCTAAAATATCATGGTCAACAGTACCACATGCTGCACTGAGGTCTAGCAGGACAAGCACAGGGATGAGTCTACTGTCAGAAACCATAAGAAAATCATTTGTAACATTTACTAAAGCTGTTTCTGTACTGTGATGAATTCTGAAACTGACTGAAACTCTTCAAATAAACCGTTCCTCTGTGGATGATCAGTTAGCTGTTTTACAACTACTTTTTCAAGAATTTTTGAGAGAAAAGGAAGGTAGGAGATTGGTCTATAATTAAGAGAGCAGGGTCAAGTGATGGCTTTTTAAGTTGTGGTTTAATTACTGCCACCTTAAAAGCCTGTGGTACGTAGCCAATTAATAAAGATAGACTGATCATATTTAAGATTGATGCATTAATTAATGGTAGGACTTCTTTGAGCACTCTTGTAGGAATGGGATCTAATAGACACATTGATGATTTGAATGAAGTATCTATATATGAAGTTAACTCAGAAAGATCAATTGGAAGTCGAAATAAATAGCAGTACTGAAAGTAGCTGTACACAAAGATATGTTTAAGAGATCGTTATAAATAATTTTATCTCTAACGGTTGAAATCTTATTTATGAAGTCATTACTAGTTCAAGTGAAAGAATACTCTGCTCCTCAGAGCTCTGACTCTTTGTCAGCCTGGCTACAGATCTGAAAAGAAACCTGGGGTTGTTCTTATTTTCATCGGTCAGAGTAAGATATCCTCTCTCCTTATGACAGCTGGGACAGGAGTGTAGTTAAATTGGTGGTTGGGATCATTTAAATTTTGAGAGAAGCCAAATGAATATAATAATAGATTAAATGCAGTATTGAGGCTGCCATTTTCAGCATTTACATGGATGTTAAAAATCACCCACTAAAATAATTTTATCTGAACTGAGGACTAAAAGGTCTGAGAAAAGGTCTGAGAAATCAGAGAGAAAATCTGAATACCAGAGATTTCTCAGGATATAGAGAATCCTAAGGATGCAAAGGTTGCTTGGGTTGCACAAGCTACTGTAGGGGGCTTACAGCCGATTTAACTGGTAGGGCTGTGCACGAAATAATGAAAGACACAAGGATAACACAGTAGAAGCCGTTTGTCGTCTCTGATTCCTCCTCAGCTGTGAGGGCAATGTACGATCTGCAGGTAAAACGTCATCTCACAGCGCCTGCTACTGGTGGGAGTGGAGGAACTGCATAAACACTCTTGGAATGGTGTGACTCAAAAACAGACCCTCACAAAACAAAAATAAATCATATTTATCATGTAACATTAGAAATCTTTTTTTGCTCCTCGACTGGGGGGGCCCCGTCTGCTGGGGTGGGTGCGCGGTTGTCTTTGGAATGAGTGGCCCCAGGTCTTCCTGGCTCTTGGTGGGCTACTGGTGGCCTGGGTTTCCTGGGGCTTTCTCTACCCGCCTCTATAGCTTCTGATGGGTGGAGCTGCAGCGTTCTGCCCTCATTGGTAAGTACGTTCCATGACACAGACACCAACACCCACGCAATCACAACACAACAAAATTGTTGGTTTGTGCAACACGCTTCGTTAGTTTTGTTTTTCCCACACAAATTTATTTTTGCAAGTATTGTTAGTATTATTTTATGTTTAAAAAGTGATGAACTATTTGGTTTATTTACTTGTGCTCTTTCCCCCCTTTTTTAAATTAGTTTTTCTGCAAATCTCATTTTTATCCAGTAATGGCAGAAATAATGAAATCCTCAATTAAATAAATAAATAAAGCGAGGTTGCTATTCCATCAGTAGATTCCATTTTTACTGTACAATTATTTAAACAAATAACCATAAACTGAACTGTCATAAACTGCAGCAAAAACAGTTTTTATTAAATAAAGACTGGCCTGAGGTCAGCTCCGCCCCCGGGATCTGCTGCTGTCTCAGTCTCTAACATACAGGTCGGTCAGTAAACTCAGTCTGAGCTGTTTCTCCACAGTTTTATCTTCCTTTTCTGTCTCCTGCAGTTTGTCCGTCAGGCTGAATAACTAGATTTTATAAATCAAATGTAAAAATAGGATTCAGCTTCATCTGATGGAGATTCAAGTTGTGTAAATAATGACAGCAGACATTATAAAAGAAATTATATATTTTATAACAAACTTTTATTCTGTCTATGATGATGTCAGAGTGGGTCAGGATGATTACAGTGACTCGTCATGCTCCACACTGACACGTGCGATCCTTCATCCACCAGATTAAAATGGAGGCTCCGCTCTTTATCTACCCTTTGCCATGGTGAATCCTGGTATCAGCGCTCCATTGATGATGGCTTTCTTTCCTTACTCATGCACGCGCTAAATCAGGGTGAACATACTTAGAGTTGATTGAACTAACCCTGATCAGCTGTTCTGGAACAGGAAACTCAGAGTAGGTTTATAAACTCAGAGTTTGTTGAACATGCTTCCTGGAATAGGCCCCATAATAATAATAATAACAACAACAGGCTAGTGAATAGATAGTGATTTACATTATGGAGGCAGCTGTCGTTTCAAATTTTCTAACTTGTTGAAATATGGATCATCTCAAGGCAAAGGATTGTGGGATATGCAGTTCTTTTTTTCACTTTCTTTACCCTCATCCCTCAAATAACTGGGTATTGCTGATGAATGCTGGTTCTGGCTGTCTCCAAAACCACACTGCTGGTGATTGATGCAGAAGACAAAGTAATAAAGTTCAGTTAAAAATTATGCCCGAATAAGCATGCTGCGTGCGACTGAACACAACACATCTGGGCCCTATTCCAGGAAGCATGTTCGGCAAATTCTGAGTTGAAAATAAACTCTGAGTTGATCAACTCTGAAATCGATAACAGTTCAGTTCAGTTCAATCAACTCTGAGTATGCGCGTGCGCGATATAAGGAAAGAAAGCCGTCATCAATGGAGCTCCGATACAAGGATTCACTGTGGCAACGAGCATCCTCTATTTTAATCCAGTGGATCGAGGATTTTACTCCGCATTGAGCGGGACGTCAGCGCGTCCGCCAGATCTGCGCTGTAAACTAACACAAGTAAATGGACTGAACTTCATTTATGTATTTATTAATTTTTTTTTTTTTTTGGTAAAATTATGTCACTGTGTTGGTGGTATGGTGACGGCTTGTAAAGACATTGTTTTAGGAGCACTATGTTTGACTGAATCCAGGAAGAGTAGCTGTAATTGTTACAGCTAATGGAGATCAAAATAAAATTAAAATAAAAAATAAAATAAAGCGCCTTTCTACAAAGTTCTTTAAGTTAATGCGTCTCATTCATACGTGCACGATGATATTCTGGGAAAATGAGAGGTACCAAAAATAACGTAACTTTCTCTGATCATTATAAATGTTAAATACTCCACGTATGTTAGGGTGCAGGCATCAGACCAGCCTATGTATTTCTAATGTTTTTCTGTTACCAATGTTGTGACACTGTTACTGTAATCATGTCTACAATAACCAGATCCTGACATGTAGATATAACATCTGCAGCTTTATAAGCTTTGTAAGTGGGAGCAATGGAACGCACCATTTAAACTACTCTGTGTAAAAAAAGATTCGAACGTTCTGTGGCGCCCTTATGACGATGGATCAAATATCAAAGGCAGTTAAGGTTGGAGCTGTAGTAGTAACTTTGTATCTGACACGTTTTCACCAAACTTGGTTATTAGGATGCAGCATTCAGTAAACACAGACACTCAACGTGAGTTTCCAGTTTGAAAGTGTATTCAGCAAAACGATCTCTGACAGGTCCTACTTCCGGGGTTTGTGCCTAACAAAATAAAAGCAGTTGACTGCAATAACCCCGTAACATTGGTCTGCAAATACATTGTCGACAAGACAGAGCCTCAGATTGCTGCCATGTCCAGAGGAACCAGCTTTCCAAGAAATGGTGAGGCTCCTCCTCAGTGGAGCACACGAGAACAGCGTCCTCCGCTTAATGAAATTGACCGCCTCCGGACGGAAAACCGCAACCTCCGAGAGAGCACTTACAAGCTGAAAGGACGCATCTATGGGCTTCTAGCAGAAAGGAGAGAATTGGTCCACTTGAATGAAGTTGACTCAATCACAAAAGAAATGAAGCAACTTCAGGAAAGGAACAAAAAGCTGGAGGAGGAAAACAAAAGGATGAAGGAACAAAATGTGAATGTGGAAGAGACATGGGACATAGCAAAACTGAAAGAGGCTCTCGTCCAAAGCAGAAGTCCAGCAAAAATGGACAAGGAATTTGTGATTAAGAAATATGCTGAAAAAATGCATGAAATGCTAAAGCAAAACTTTGTGAAGCGCCAGCAGAAGCAAGAAGGTGTCATGGTCCTGGGCCGTCTGCCCAGCATTTTGTGTTTAGTTCTGTCTTCCCTGAGTTTTGTTGTTTTTCAGTTGTTTTGATACGCTTGTTCCCTTTGTCTCTGTCTCCCCTGCTCCATGGTCTTGTCTGTTTTGTCCTGATGTCTTGTCCCTGACCTGTGTTTTCATGTTGAGTTATTCCTAGTGTTGTGACTAGTCTGCGTCTCTGCCCCGTGTCTGTGTGCCAGTTCCCCGTATGTAGTCTGCGTGCACCTTGGTTAGTCACTTCCTGTATTATTTTGACAGTCTTGTGTTCCCTGTGCTTTGTGTCTAGTTTTGCTAACCCCTGTTATTAGTTTCATTTGCTTCACCTGTTGCTCCCTGCTGTTTCCTCTTGCCCTGATTACCTGCTGTGTATTTAAGCCCTCAGTGTTCATCTGTTTCTGGTCGCGTCGTCTTCAGTGTTCCCTCGCTGTGTGTCTCCCTGCTCCTCCTCAGGTTTTGGTTTAGTTCCTTCCCAGTATAGGTTTGTTTTGTATTTTTCCAATAAATCCTGTTTTTTTTGAGTCTGCATCCTGGGGTCCAATTCTGCCTGCCACACACACACGCCATGACAGAACGACGCGACCATTTCAAAGACCCCGCGGACTCAGACCTGTGTGAACGGCAGCTAGCTGTGCAAGCTCACCTGCAGGAAGTGGTGAGGAGGAAGCCGTGGCTGGCTCCCGAGTACGAGGGACAGCTCCGCCGCTCTCACCGCGCTTGGGGAGACTCCAGCTGGGTTAAAGGGTCTCCGCGTCAGAGCTTGCCGCTCTCTCCACCTCCGCCGCCACAGCCCTGTTCATCAGCCGCACTGCAGCAACCGCTCGATACCACTGCCCCACCTCTACCCCAGCCTTTAGGGATTAAGCTGGGCGGGTTCTCCCTGGCATCAGATTCGCCTCCACCGGCCTCGTCATGCCCCAGCACACCTCCTTCACGACCCGCTACGCCGGCACGTAAGCGGAATTCTCGGCGCCACAGGAGTAAAGCGAAGCTACCAGATTCTGACTCGTCTCCTGCATCGGCCACTGTGAGTTCTCGGCAGCCTTCTATGGATGAGGGCTGTGTTGACATGAACAGTAATAACTTTGTTTTGACACCGGTCCCCGAAACCTCCACCTTGCACACAGCCACACCTCACCACACAGAATCCATTCTTTCTCCGATTGATCCGGCAGACACCGCTATTTTCATGGACAAGGAGCTCAGACCGGAGGTTCACAGATTTTTCAGAATCTCCTCCCGGATTTACAACTGCTCTGACTCTAAGGCTTTTTCCGTTGGTTTTTCTGCTGTGCTTGGTCTTTTGAATGCTCACCCACGCTTGCTGCTGTCGCCCACTATCGCAGGATGGATGAACTCAGCTGTTCGTGTGGAAGCCCACATCAGAGCACTGAACTCACAATCTTCGCCCGCTACAGCAACCACCAAGCCTCACTCTGCACCCGCTCCTGTTCCGCGGGTGGGAGCACCTCAGCCTCAGCAACCCACGCCGCCTGCAGCAGCTCCTCCCCAGTCACTCCCGTCTCAGTCAGCTGTAGCTCCAGCCACCTCCCAGTCTCAGGTAGCTGTAGTTCCGGCCTCCGCTCAGTCTCAGTCAGCCTCTGCAGCTCTCCCCGCTTCCGCTCCCTCAGCCTCAGCTCTCCCTAGCTCTCAGTCAGTTTCCACGCAGTCAGCTCTAGCTCCAGTCGCTCTCCCTCGCCCTCAGTCAGCTCTAGCTCCAGCCGCTCTCCCTCGCCCTCAGTCAGCTCTAGCTCCAGCCGCTCTAGTTCCCCCTGCCTCAGCTTTGCTCCCTCCAGTGGTTTCTCTTTCTGTGATCCCCTTGGTCAGTTTAGTTTCACCTCCAGTCCCTTCATCTTCAGTTTTAGTCTCAGTCACCTCATCCTCCTCAGCTTCAGCCCCCTCGTCCTCAGTCACCTCAGTCCCCTCTTCCTCAGTCACCTCAGTCCAGTCAGCTTCCCCAGTCCCCACAGCCAGTGCTTCAGCTTTGCCCCCTTCAGTGGCGTCACTTCCCTTAAATCCCTTGGTCTCTCCAATCAGTTTAGTTTCATCTTCAGTTCTAGTCGCAGTCTCTTCGGTTTCCTCCGTGCCCTCTGTCCCCGTAGTCCCTCAGGTCCCCGTAGTCCCTCAGGTCCCCGTAGTCCCTCAGGTCCCCGTAGTCCCTTCAGCTCTCCCTAGCGCCCGGCCTGCTTCCACGCAGCCGGCTCTCCCTAGCGCCCGGCCTGCTTCCACGCAGCCGGCTCTCCCTAGCGCCTGGCCTGCTTCCACGCAGCCGGCTCTCCCTAGCGCCCGGCCTGCTTCCACGCAGCCAGTCGTCTCCCGGCCTGCTTCCACGCAGCCAGTCGTCTCCCGGCCTGCTTCCACGCAGCCAGTCGTCTCCCGGCCTGCTTCCACGCAGCCAGTCGTCTCCCGGCCTGCTTCCACGCAGCCAGTCGTCTCCCGGCCTGCTTCCACGCAGCCAGTCGTCTCCCGGCCTGCTTCCACGCGGCCCCTAGTGCTAGTTCCCTTAGCTTCAGTCCCTTCAGTTTTGGTCCCCTTAGTCTCCCCGGTCCCTCAGGTTCCCTTTGTTCCCTCCTCTGGTCCCTCAGCTCCTTTAGTTGTGGTTCCCCCTGCAGCCTCAGTCCCAGTCTCCTCTGCTCCTGCTCCCCCGACTCCGGTTTCCCCGCAGTTAGCTTCAGTCCCCTTACCTCTTCCGCAGTCAGCTTCCCCAGTGTCAGCTTCCCCGTCCTCAGCTTCCACGCTCTTAGCGCCCTCCGTGTCAGCTCCCCCAGTGTCAGCCTTAGTTCCCCCAGCTCCCTTAGTCTCTCAGGTCCCCTTAGTCTCCTTAATTCCCTCCTGTGCTTCCATTCCTGGTCCCTCGTTCCCCCTAGTTCCCTCAGCCTCCCTGCAGTCAGGGTCCATAGCGTCAGCTCCCTCGCCCTCCATAGCGTCAGCTCCCTCGCCCTCCATAGCGTCAGCTCCCTCGCCCTCCATAGCGTCAGCTCCCTCGCCCTCCATAGCGTCAGCTCCCTCGCCCTCCATAGTGTCAGCTTCCACGCCCCCCCCATCACATGCACCTGGTCCATCCCCCAAGCAGCCCCAGCTGCTCAGTGAAGTAGCTGTGTGCCCTACACCGCAGACCCAGCCTGCACATTCGGAGCCTCACCTTGTAGGCCCCGTTCAGCCCAAGGGTCCGGCTCAGGCGGAGCCGTGTTTGAAGCCCAAGGGTTACGCTCAGTTGGAGCGTCGGGCTCAGTTCGAGCCTCCTGCCTCGTCTTGCCGCCGCCGCTTGGAGCGCGGTCGGCCCCCAGTCTGGTCTCCTCGCCGCCGCCGCCTGGAGCGCGGTCGGCCCTCAGTCTCGTCTCGCCGCCGCCGCCTGGAGCGCGGTCGGCCCTCAGTCTCGTCTCGCCGCCGCCGCCGCCTGGAGCGCGGTCGGCCCTCAGTCTCGTCTCGCCGCCGCCGCCGCCTGGAGCGCGGTCGGCCCTCAGTCTCGTCTCGCCGCCGCCGCCGCCTGGAGCGCGGTCGGCCCCCAGTCACGTCTCCTCGCCGCCGCCGCCGCCTGGAGCGCGGTCGGCCCCCAGTCTCGTCTCCTCGCCGCCGCCGCTGGAGCCGCGGTCGGCCCCCAGTCTCGTCTCCTCGCCGCCGCCGCTGGAGCCGCGGTCGGCCCCCAGTCTCGTCTCCTCGCCGCCGCCGCTGGAGCCGCGGTCGGCCCCCAGTCTCGTCTCCTCGCCGCCGCCGCTGGAGCCGCGGTCGGCCCCCAGTCTCGTCTCCTCGCCGCCGCCGCTGGTGCCGCGGTCGGCCCCCTGCCACGACTCCTCGTCGCCGCCGCTGGTGCCGCGGTCGGCCCCCTGCCTCGACTCCTCGTCGCCGCCGCTGGTGCCGCGGTCGGCCCCCTGCCTCGACTCCTCGTCGCCGCCGCTGGTGCCGCGGTCGGCCCCCTGCCTCGACTCCTCGTCGCCGCCGCTGGTGCCGCGGTCGGCCCCCTGCCACGACTCCTCGTCGCCGCCGCTGGTGCCGCGGTCGGCCCCCTGCCTCGACTCCTCGTCGCTGCCGCTGGAGCCGCGGTCGCCCGCCTGAGAGGTTTGGACTCTGCTTTTTGGCCCCTTGGCCTGGACGGCCCCCTGAACGATGGACTGTTTGTTCCCCCTGGCCGTTGCTCTTTTTGTTTCTGTTTTTGTCATAGCTCCTGAACTGTTCCTTGTTTTGACCCCCTGTTTTGGACATTGGAGCTCTCCGGCCTTGTGCCGTCGCTTTTTGTTTCATCCAGTTGTTTTTTTTTCTCATCCCTGTGTTTTGTCCCTGTTTTTGGACTTTGTCCCGGCCTTGTGCCCCTGCTGTTTTTGTTCTGACATTGTGATTTTTGATGTTTTGCTCCCTGCCTTTGTTGCTCCCTGCCTGGTTTTGTTTTTGTTCCGGTCCCTCCGTCCTGGTCCCCCGCCTCCCTCCCTGGTCTGGTTTTGTTTCCTGTTTTGGCCGTCGGGTGCCGGCCTTTGAGGGGGGGGTGCTGTCATGGTCCTGGGCCGTCTGCCCAGCATTTTGTGTTTAGTTCTGTCTTCCCTGAGTTTTGTTGTTTTTCAGTTATTTTGATACGCTTGTTCCCTTTGTCTCTGTCTCCCCTGCTCCATGGTCTTGTCTGTTTTGTCCTGATGTCTTGTCCCTGACCTGTGTTTTCATGTTGAGTTATTCCTAGTGTTGTGACTTGTCTGCGTCTCTGCCCCGTGTCTGTGTGCCAGTTCCCCGTATGTAGTCTGCGTGCACCTTGGTTAGTCACTTCCTGTATTATTTTGACAGTCTTGTGTTCCCTGTGCTTTGTGTCTAGTTTTGCTAACCCCTGTTATTAGTTTCATTTGCTTCACCTGTTGCTCCCTGCTGTTTCCTCTTGCCCTGATTACCTGCTGTGTATTTAAGCCCTCAGTGTTCATCTGTTTCTTGTCGCGTCGTCTTCAGTGTTCCCTCGCTGTGTGTCTCCCTGCTCCTCCTCAGGTTTTGGTTTAGTTCCTTCCCAGTATAGGTTTGTTTTGTATTTTTCCAATAAATCCTGTTTTTTTTGAGTCTGCATCCTGGGGTCCAATTCTGCCTGCCACACACACACGCCATGACAGAAGGGGAGAAAAGAAATCCAGCAAAGAAGGACAAGGAATTTGTGATTAAGAAATATGTGGAAGAAATGCATGAAATGCTAAAGCAGAACTTTGTGAAGCGCCAGCAGAAGCAAGAAGGGGAGAAAAGAAATCAAGAAATCAAGCAGAGGCAAGAAGTGGATGATTATGAGGAACTGGTGAGGAAGCACCAAGAACTGGAGGCCAAACATGCAGAAATCCAGGAGAAAAACATGGAATGGGAGGAAAAATATAGGCAACTTGAAACAGAGCATAAGGGACTGGAGAGAAGAAAAGCAGCACTGCAGGAGGAGACCAAAGAAAACAGGCAGAAATACAGCAAGCTTGAAGAAAAATTCCAGGGAGTGGTTGAAGAGTTCAACAAATTCAGGGAGAGATGTAAAAATGTCAAATTTGTGCTTGAAGTGTCAAATTTGGAGGAGAAGAACAGGGAGCTCGAGGAGCAACAAAAGAAAAAGAAAAAACGCTCCAAATTCTTCTGGTCCAAGTCAGGCGATGCAGAGGCCGAGAAAAAAACCAAGAAAGCTAAAGAAAAAGTGGATCAGGAAGAAGAACCAGACAAGAAGAAAAGAGGTGGCTGGCGCTGGTTCACCAGATATAAGAAACATTCGCATGACAGAAGTGTGGAAGAAGCTGGCTCTGCTCAGGCTGGAGGACAGTAGTTTCCACCGTGATCCTCCCTCCACCTCCACCTCCACCTTCCCTCCTCCTTTCCTCTACCCCTTTCCTTTCTTCTCACACCCTCTCTGATCCCTCTCCCTTTCCTCTTTCTTTCTCTCTTCACTTCTCTTCTCTTCAGCATGGAGGCTCAGTCATCAGCCTCACAGAAACCCTTCTCTGTCCACCAATTGTATATATCAACCATTCAATAAATAAGCATAAAAAAAAAATCAATTTTTCTGAACGCGTCTTCTTTTCTGCAGAACTGCAACTGTAAAGCCTGTTTGTCTATAAACTGGAAACCAATATTAGTGTTAGGACTGGGTAATAATAATAATAATCGCTTGTAACCTTGTAAAACATCAAGTGTTCTTTGAGGCTGTAGGGTTGTTAAAAAGGAAGACACCCTTTTGGGAATTATGAGGATGACGCAGCACTTCTGACCTTTCAGCTGCCTGTAGAAAAGATATCAGTGATAAAGTTACTTTGGATGATAAATGATTTGTCACAAGAATAAAAATGTATACATCAGGCAAAAATAAGAGTCTGCCTTTCACAGTGTGCTTCTATGGATAAAACAATCTTCATTTCAGTGGCCTTAGATCACTTTAATGAAACTGCCATAGAAGTGGAGCTTCTGTTTAAGCTCCATAAAACACACAAACATGGTTCACACAGATGTCAGTTGCATCAAAATGACACCTCCTTTGTCTTTGGGATTGTTTCTACTCATTTATGATTTCTCACTCCAAAATCTTAGTAGTAGTTGTTCGGGGCAATGTAGTTAAGTAAGATTGACTTCACTGTTTGGAGGCTGGTTTCACGCGGGACTACAAGATTACTGCAACGTCTGCAAATTCTGTTTTCAAAATATTTTAATGGCCAAATACAATATTTTGTCGTTGTTGTTCATTCTTACCTGTGAAAGGTAAGCATGTGATCCAGTTTCGACTGTAAAACGGTTTGAACAAGTCCACGCAGCACCTGAATAATGCTCCTCTATTTTTACGTTTGCCACATCAAATATGGCGGCAAAGTTAACGCTCAATGCGGCATCTACGTATATATGTCTATGATTATAGCCAGTCATTTTGATCAGCTTGGTCCACTCTGTCATCATCATAGCATAAAAGTTTGATGTAAAATATATAATTTCTTTTACCCAACTTGAATTTTCACCAGATGAAGCTGAATCCTATTTTACATGAGACTTTTTTCAGTTTTTCTTCCTGTTTATGACAATTCCTTTGTTTGAATCATTATTCAGTAGAAATTTCATTTATTAATGGAATAGCAAGCTCACTTTTTAAATTTTTTTCTTAAACATCTGTCATTAGTTAAAAATGCTTACTGGATAAAAATGCTGAGAAAAACTGCTTATATAGTATAAACATTTCTCAACTGATCTAATCTCAGCTTCACTGATTAATGATGGCTGTCTGACAACCACAGTGGAGATTTTTCACTGAGTTAAAGGTCAGAGTTCAGTCACAGTTTCATATTTAACTGAAAACTTGTAGAGCAGCTTTCCAAATCTATAATAGTGAATGGTCAATTGACTGGTTCTTATAGCGCTTTTCCACTCCACCTAAGCACTCAAAGCGCTTTATACAGTGCACAGAATGTAAAGGTAAATCAATAAAAGTCAAACATAAGAAATGTCTCAGCTTTATAGGTTTTTAAGTATTTCAGTACAGTTTTGGGAGGACGATCCATTTAAAATAACAAATGCAGAGCATGTCAGGAAACATTAAGCCATTATGAATGGATCCAGATGGGATGAGCTGGGAAATGGCTGGAGCCTGAAGTGGATTTAGGACTTATCCAGTCTGAATCCATGACCCTTGTCTGTTTTGGATCCTTCCTTCTGTGGAGCTGGACTCGGACATGTTTTGCTGATCTGTTACGGAGCTGATGATCCCATCGGATGGATCCAGCAAAGCACCAAAATCACAGATTTAAGTAATTTTCAGTGGAAGTTATGTTGTGATTAATGTTCTCAATTTCAGACACCACAAATTTCAAAATGATGACAACATTTAAGCCACTTCAAACATATTTATTCCTTTCGCTTTAACTAGTAGTGACTTCATGAATTTCTTCACAAATAAAATTTTATCCATTAGAGAAAAAATTATTCATAATCTCAAAGATTTATCTTCATGCTCGGCTGTTTTCAGCACTGCTGGTATTTGTTTAGACTCTTTCGCGCTAATTGATCTTTCGGAGTTAACTTCAATAGTTACTTCCTCCAAACCATCAACGTGTTTATTAGACCCCATTCCTACTATACTGCTCAAAGAAGTCCTTCCATTAATTGATGCTTCAAGCTTGAATATGATCAATCTGTCTTTATTAGTTGGTTATGTACCACAGACTTTTAAGGTGGCAGTATTCAAACCACAACTTAAAAAGCCATCACTTGACCCATCTGTCTTAGCTAATTATAGGCCAATCTGCAACTTTCCTTTTCTCTCAATGATTCTTGAAAGAGTAGTTGTAAAACAGCTAACTGATCATCTGCAGAGGAACGGTTTATTTGAACAGTTTCAGTCAGGTTTCAGAATTTGCTGCTTATAAATTCAGATAAAACTGAAGTTCTTCTATTCAGCCCCATAAATCTTAGAAACATGGTGTCTAACCAGATACTTACTCTGGATGGCATTACTTTGGCCTCCAGTAACACTGTGGGAAATCTTGGAGTCATTTTTGACCAGGATATGTCCTTCAATACACATATTAAACAAATATGTAGGACTGCTTTTTGGCATTTGCGCAATATTTCTAAAATTAGAAACATCCTGTCTCAGAGTGATGCTGAAAAGCTAATTCATGCATTTATTACTTCTAGGCTGGACTATTGTAATTCATTATTATCAGGCTGTCCTAAAAGCTCCCTGAAAAGCCTTCAGCTGATCCAAAATGCTGCAGCTAGAGTACTGACAGGGACTAGAAAGAGAGAGCAGATTTCTCCCATATTGGCTTCTCTTCATTGGCTCCCTGTTAAATCCAGAATTGAATTTAAAATCCTTCTCCTCACATACAAGGTCTTGGATAATCAGGACCCATCTTATCTCAAAGACCTCATAGTACCATATCACCCCAACAGAGCACTTCGCTCTCAGACTGCTGGCTTACTTGTGGTTCCTAGGATACTTAAGAGTAGAATGGGAGGCAGAGCCTTCAGCTTTCAGCCCCCTCTTCTGTGGAACCAGCTCCCAGCTGGGATTCAGGAGACAGACACCCTCTCTATTTTTAAGATTAGGCTTAAAACTTTCCTTTATGATAAAGCTTATAGTTAGGGCTGGATCAGGTGACCCTGAGCCATCCCTTACATATGCTGCGATAGGCCTAGAGGCTGCTGGGGGGGTTCCTATGATGCACTGAGTATTTCTTTTCATTCACCTCTTTTTCTCTGTTTATACTCCACTCTGCATTTAATCATTTGTTATTATTAATCTCTGTCTCTCTCCCCTCAGTCCCAACCGGTCATGGCAGATGACTGCCCCTCCCTGAGCCTGGTTCTGCTGGAGGTTTCTTCCTGTTAAAAGGGAGTTTTTCCTTCCTACTGTTGCCAAGTGCCAAGTCTTTACCTTACAATATAAAGTGCCTTGAGGCGACTGTTTGTTGTGATTTGGCGTTATGTAAATAAAATTGAACTGAACTGAAATTGAACTGTGATGCTGCAGTAAAATACACTATATTTTAGAGGCACTGACTAACAGTCTGACAGCTGTAGCTGGGCTGATTATAAATCTGTGATGTAATCGCTGTCTCTGCCCCATTGACAATGACTATAAAAGCTCTCATGTTACGTACAAAAAATAAACTAATGTCTAACTGGGATTTCAGTGCTTATAAAAACATAAATGTCTGCAAATTAAGTTGCTCCTATGATCGCTTTGACGGCGACTTTATGAATGAGGACATGAATTGGAACATTAAACAGGTGCTTCAGGTGCAGCAGGAGGGGAGGAGTCAGAGAGACACTCAGTTTGTTAGATAAAACATGCCAGTGAGATGGTTACCAGCTGGCAGGTTAGGTTCACAGAGTCTGGAGCCTCAGAAACTGACCCAGAGTTGAAAATAATGCTCTTTCTGAAAGTGAAAACCTCATTTTAGGGTTAGCAAACCCAGAGTTGTTAGCTAAACCAGCTTCCTGAAATAGGGCCCCAGTGCAGTAAAATGTAGAGGTTTACAAATGAAACTAAAGAGGCGTCACTTTTCATTGACATAAATAGGTGCATTAAACCTTGCCTTACCTTATTCTGGCTGTTGGGTCAACTTCATGTTTCACTGTGGGGTCCAGTGGGCCCAGCTGTTATGCTATTTCAAATATGAAGTTAGTGCAGTTTGCTGCAGTTGTTGGTCTCACTCATTGTTCTTCTCTGACAGCCAGCTGGCCTAACATAATATTACAGACTGGTTACTCCAAAAATAAAATACACAAACATTTCTTTAAAAAACAAAACAAAACTTTATTTTAAGCAAAATTTCAAAACACAAAGAAAAAGAAAACACTTTAGCAACTGACAGCATTTCATAAACCAATGGCAGGACATTTCTGAATACCAACCATAAGACAGCAGCACAAACCATGAAGTACAATCAGCACCAAACAACGATGGTGGCCACTGCAGTAAAAGGTCCATAAAGTCTGAAGTGTGTCTCTCCTTCTGTTACATATTCCATATTTTATACTGATTACTCATTTTGAATTATTAAACACTAATTAATGTTATTCCAGGACATTCCAGTTTCATTGAAACTGACCAATCACATTTTTGTGACATAATGTGACACATTATATGTTTGTTTTATATATCTGAATTGTATAAATTAAATATGTTACAGTAAGATTTCCTTGTTTCCAAACTTTCTACATATTCAAAACATCACATATATGAGATCACAACACTGTGTGTCTGTGTGCATGGGTGTCTTGTATTGTTTGGTTTTATGTTGTGTTTTTGTTTATGTCAATTTCAAAAGATTTAGTAGATATATGAACTCATACATCTACTATTAAAATCTTTGAAGTAATAAAAAAAAAAGGTAAATAAATAAACATCTCTGGCATCTACCCCTGTCTAAGTTATGTTAGAGTTTTTCTCTTTATTCTGGTTTTTTGTCACTTCCATAAAGGAGAGGCAAATGCACCTAAATAATCAGAATCAGAATCAAAATGGGTATAGCAGAGATACTTTACAGAGTAAATGGTGCAAGAGGACCATTTATTGGTCTGTTTAGGGTACTGCTTTACAGGAAATTTCAAGGCGTACTGTAGGTTTCCACACCGTGGAGCTCGGCTTGACGCTCTCAATAACTCCCCCGTTGTTTGCCATATCCGTGCAAAAAGAAATCCACAGGACCACTTGTAAACATTTAAAAACGTTTACTTAAACTAAAAACACAAAAATGGTGGTACAGAACATTCGCAAAATTGTTCGTTAATCTTCAATCATATCCAAAGCATAAAATGAGAGAGAGAGTGAGAGAGGTCAAAAAACCGTGTGGCTCCCCTCACTGCACCCGACGGTCTGATGAAACCGACCTTATGGGCCTCAATTAAAGTTACAGCACCAAACCCCATCACCTCATACATGCTCCCATACGTTAGAAATACCACAGAAATTACATTTTTATCCCTCTTAAACAAATCAAATGCCCTTTAAGAAATCAACTTATTACAATAACACACAAATAATCCAACATACCTATAAATAAGCCTCGTAATGCCTTCTAAATCAATTAACTTATACTACTATGAACTTAAACTGTCCTTTTAAACTAAATATCACAGAACTGCATTTAGGCTCCTACATTACCGGCCCCTAATTGTTATCAACTCCTTGAAACAATTACTCATAACATGTTTACATCAATGGAGCCTACATGCCACAATATTACTTAAAGCAAAAGAACTGTTCTTATTCTTCCATCTGCCCAGAACCAGTATTTGGCTTCAGAGTCAGTCTATCAATTGTTCTCTGATTCCTGAAGAAGACATAGCTTTGTTATTGGTCGACAAAGCTCATTGGTCTTGGTCTTGACCTTCACCTGGCGCACAAGGCCTTTCTTGTCAGGAAGAGCCTCCACAATTCTTCCAAGTGGCCATGAATTTCTGGGTGAAGTGTCATCCACAATCAACACCACGTCACCAACACAGAAGTTTCTTTGAGGCGTGAACCACCGTTGGCGCTCCTGGAGCTGTGGGAGGTATTCCTTGCACCACCGTTTCCAAAAAATGTCCGCAAGGTACTGAATCTGTCGCCACCTGCGGTTAGCGTAATGATCTTCCTTGTTGAACACCCCTGGCGGTAATTCCGGCTTGACCTTGAGCAATAACAGGTGGTTGGGTGTTAAGGCCTCTAAGTTGTTCAAGTCTGACGAAGCCTTTGTGATGGGTCTGCTGTTTATAATGGCCTCAGCTTCGCACAGCAATGTGTGCAAACCCTCATCATCCAAAAGCTGTTCATTCACTGTCACGCTCAAGACTTTTCTCACAGAACGGATTAGTCGCTCCCAGCTTCCCCCATGATGGGATCCTGTTGGTGGGTTAAAATGCCATTGCACACCCCTTTGTTGCAAGTGTTTGACAATCTTGCTGGTGTTCCATTCTTTAATGCACCTCTTCAATTCACTGTCTGCCGACTTAAAGTTGGTTCCATTGTCGGAGTACATTTCTTTGACCTGCCCTCTTCTGGCAATAAACCTTCTGATTGCATTAAGACATGCATTGGTGTCCAGTGAGGATGCAACTTCCAGATGTATGGCTCGTATGGCAAGACACGTAAAGATAACGCCATATCTTTTTACTTGTCCTCTTCCCCTCTTCACCAGGAATGGGCCAAAGTAGTCGACTCCAACTCTTGTGAATGGAGGATCATCTGGCAAAATCCTGCATCTTGGCAGATCAGCCATTAGTTGCTTGCCTGCAGGCCCATGTAGTTTTTTGCAAGGAACGCACTTGGACAGAAATTTTCTAATGGCTCCATTTGCTCCGGGGATCCAGAATCTTTGACGGAGTTGAGCCAGCATGCGGTTCCTTCCAGCGTGAGCTGTTACATCATGGACGTGTTTCAGCACAAGCTTTGCAATGTGTGAATCTTTGGGCAAGATTGCTTGCTGCTTGGCGTCGTCTGGCATTGCTGCACGACTCAGCCTTCCACCAACTCTTATGACTCCGTCTTGGAGCATTGGATTTAACTTCTGGAGTGAACTACTTTTCTTCACTCTTTGGCCTTCCTTTAGCATTGCCAAGTCCTCCTTGAAGCCTTGCTTTTGACAGTACTTCACAATCTCTGTCTCTGCCTTGGTTAAATCCTCACAAGTGAGGTGTGTTCCCTTGTAAGCCTTCTTAAACTGACTCATTCTGCTTTTCTCACTTAACAAGTTTGCTTCCTTTCTCTTAGCTTTCAGCTCCTTCAGTAAATCTCTCAATTTTAGAAACCAGGCCACCGCACATTTTAGCTTCATCCAGGATGAGTAGTGGGGCATCAACTGGTCCACTGGATCTTTGGGCTCTTGTGCCTGAATGGTATGTACTTGAACTACTTTTTTGACCTCTGGGTCATCAATTTCAAGCATTCCAGGATCGGGATTCTTTGGTCACTGGTCTTGTGTGTCGGACAAGAAATCCGGTCATGAAAGCCATTTTTCATTTTTTAGGAAAGCTTCAACAGTCTGTCCTCTAGAGACATGATCTGCCGGATTCAGAGTAGTACTGATGTATCTCCACTGTGAAGCCTGCGAGTGCCCGAGAATAGCTGATATTCTGTTAGCAACAAAGGTTTTAAATCTTGTACTCGCACTGCTCAGGTACTTTAGCACAGCCGTGCTATCTGTCCAAAAGATAGATTCGGCAAGTTCCAGTTCAAGCTCTCTCTTCAGAAGCTTATCCATCTTGACTGCAACTGCAGCTGCGGTCAATTCCATTCTGGGGATAGTTGGGGATTTTAAGGGTGCAACCCTTGCCTTTGCCATAATCAGCGTAGACTGAGATTCACCAGTAGCAGAGCGCAGGAGTAGGTAGCTTGTTGTTCCATAAGCATCTTCACTTGCGTCAGCGAAGTGATGTAGTTGCGCAACGACTGGTGCTTGTAACTGCTTTGTCTTAACACATCTGTTCACTCCAAACTTCTCCAGCTGCTGTAGACTAAATATCCACCTTTTCCAGCTCTTAATCATACTGTCTGGCAGGTCTTCATCCCAGCTATATTTCTGCCTGCATAGATCTTGCAGCATTATTTTAGCAGGAAGTATTACTGGAGCAAGGAAGCCCAGTGGATCAAAGATGGAGCTGACGACAGAAAGCATACCTCTCCTGGTGTAGGGTCTATCCTTGAGGTTGACCTTGAACTTGAACTGATCTGATTCAACACACCACTGGATTCCCAGTGCCCTTTCTGTTGGCAAGTTGTGTTCGTCCAAATCCAGATCCTGAAATCCTTGGGCTCTGCTCTCCTCGGGAATGGAGTTGAGCACCTTCCGGCTGTTGCTCGACCATTTGGCCAGCTGAAAACCACCTTTAGCCAACATATTCCTCAAATCAGCACAAAGGGTGATTGCTGTGTCATCATTTGCAGTTGACTTAAGGCAGTCATCCACATAAAAATTTGTCTTGACTGTCTTGGCAGCTTCTGGACCAAACTGTTCCACAAAATCTGTTGCACATTTTTGAAGTGCAAAAGTGGCTACACTTGGTGAAGATGTTGCACCAAAGATGTGAACTAACATCTTGTATTCCACAAGCTCCTTATTGTAGTTCCCATCAGGCCACCAGAGAAACCTGAGGAGATCGGTGTCTTCGTCGTTGACTCTGACCTGATAAAACATGGCTTCCACGTCAGCCATAACTGCCACAGTCTCCTGCCTGAATCTCGCAAGGACCCCGATTAGAGAGCTCGTTAGGTCTGGTCCCTGCAGGAGCTCTTGGTTCAATGATGTTCCTCCAAAGCTTGCTCCACAATCAAAAACAACACGAAGCTTCTGTTTGACTGGATGCCTGACTCCATGGTGAGGCAGATACCATATTCATCCCTCACTTGGCTCATATCCAGTACCGTTGAGCTTGACTGCGTAGCCTTTCTTAAGGATGTCCTCCATGAATGCAACATATTCTGCATGAAACTGGGTATCTCTTAAGAATCTTTTCTTTAGGTTAAATGCACGTTGCTCTGCAACCGATCTGTTGTTAGGCATGCACAACGCCTTGTTCTTTAATGGAAGGCAGACACTGTAATGACCATCCATAAGTTTTGAGGATTGAGATACCATCTTAATGAATTGGTGATCATCCTTCGACATTTCATTGTCTTCATTTAGTCCAGCATCAGGAAAGTCTTGCTTAAACTGCTGTTGCCATAACTCCTCTAGCCTGGCTACTGAGATTCGATTTGCAGTGACTTCCTTTGAGTTGCCGGTTTCCATCATACCACTTCCCCCTCTTAGTGGTCCATTTACTGTCCAGCCTAATATTGTCCTCACAGCATATGGTCCATCATTCACGCTACTGATCACTCGTAATGGCTCCATCGCCCTGTGAACGTTTGCTCCAATGAGCAATCCAATCTCTGCTTGAATAGGAGGAAGTTTCACCTCCTTCAGGTGAGGCCAGCGGTTAACATCCTCTTGGCAGGGAATGTTGTCTATGGTTACGGGGATGGTCTTCTGTGAATAGACCTCAGGAAGTTCGATGAACTCGTCTCCATTTAGGCTGCTGATTTCCAGTCCAGTTATAATGCAAGTGTTCACAATGGATACATTTCCCATTGTTCGCAGCGAGATACTTGTATTGCGTCCATTTATGTTGAGTTGATTAATCAATGACTCTGTAGCAAATGTTGCTGAGCTACCTGGATCCAGGAATGCGTACGTTGTCACTGTCTTGGTTCCCTTTTGTGCCTTGACATGCACTGGAACAACTGAAAGAACACAGTCTTCCCTCCCGGCCCCAGTGACACTAAAAGCTTCCATTGTTTGCACAAGCGCACTTGACACTGACTGTTGCTCCCCCCTCATCCTTCGCTCCCTCTACTCGTGAGTCTTTAGTGCTTATGTGCAGCAGCGAGGGATGCAGTCGAGAACAGTCTTGACATTGAAGCTTCTGTTTGCAGCTGCTACTTATGTGACCATGTTCCAAGCATGCAAAACACAAACCTTTGCTTCTCAAGAACTCAATCTTTTCGTTGTGTGGTTTGCCCTTAAGTTTTCTGCATACTGTGAGGTTGTGTTGTTCACCCTTGCAATAAACGCAAGGTTTGCTATTGGCATCCACTGTGGTGGGTTGTGCCCTTGATGATGCTTGTGTATCCTTTTCCACCTGTATTCTGGGGGGACCTACAGCTGTTGTGAATACTTTCTTAGGTTTGAGTGTCTCTGCACCATGTGCCTTTGGTTTCTGCCGGACTATGTCTCTTGTAATGGTGTTGGATTCTTTTAGGTTTCCAAAGAGCGGGTGTAATATATACTTGACTTGTTTATTTACAAAATAGACAAAGTCCTTGAACTTCGCTCTTTTCTTTGTTTGCTCTTGTAGGTCACAAGCATACTTTCTCCAGGCTTCTTTCAGCTTGTATGGAAGCTTATTAGCCAGTGCCTTTATGTTAGCAGTATTGTCCAAATCTTCCATGTAGCTAACATCTGTCATTGTGTTGGAACAGCCTGTGAGGAATAATGCAAAGGACTGTAGTGCAGTGCCATCTTCTGGCTTGATGATTGGCCAATCCAAGGCCTCCTTTATGTAGGCTTCTGCTATCATGTAGTCATCACCAAAGAACTCCTTTAACATTTGCTTCGCTTTAGCATAGCCTGCCGAAGGTTCCATGTGGATGCAGCTTTTAACCAGTTCATGTGGCTGTCCACCTGTGTACTGCAGCAAAAACTGTAGGCGGTCACGGTTGTCACTAGTGCGGCCTTCAACTCCATGTTCAACGGATCTGATAAAGGATTTATATTGCAGTGGGTCACCCTTGAATATTGGAATGGTGAGATCTGGCAATAATGAGGCCTTGTGATTCCTCACAAGGTAACATTGGCTTGCTGAGTGATAGCCTGGCATAGACTATCAAGCACTGATCCTTCATTGGTTCTTTCTGGTGCTAGACTGTCGGGATCTGGTTCATCTTTAAATTCCACCTCTGGGATGAGTGAGACTGTTTGCGGCAGTGCTGCCTGCACATTAGGGTTAACATCAGATGAAGGAGCAATGACCTGTGGTGGTGGTTGAATTGCTATATTCTCTTCATTTTTGATAGACTGTTTGGCACCTCCAATGCTGCTCCTGTCTGCATATGCATTGTCATATCTTTGCAAAACTTCCATTTTTGCATCAGACTCAGCGAGCGCTGTCTGCATTGCATGCGTTTCCTTTCTAGCCTTTATTGCAGCTTCTATTCTTTTTTGTTGTGCTTCAAACTCTGCCTCACGGCGTTTTTCTTCAGCTTGCAATTGAGCCTCCCTGCATCTTCTTTCAGCATGCCACTCTGCCTCTTCCTGTTCTATTGCCAGCTTCTCCTGCAATGCCGCTGCCTTTGCCTTTAATGCTGCACGTTCCATTTCTGCCTTCACTCTGACTGAGGATGATGATGACAAAACGCTTCCACATTGAGATCCAGGTCTGCTTACGTGCTGAACAGTAGATTTGGATGTTGTAGATCTACTATCTGCAGGCCTTACCTGTTTATCACACTCTTCAGCCTGTTCAGACCGCTTCATAACCTCTGTCATCCATTCCTCACACTTCCAGAAAAAATCATGCATTGATTTATTTTTAGGTTCAAACCAACTCTTCTGGTTATCTGCGAATTCCTCTTCAGTCATTAATTTTTCCAAACCAGAGTTTAGGTCACATAACTCCTGCTGCAGCTCGCTAAATTCAACACGCAGCTTATTTTTTACAGTGTCGACATTTGCGTCGTCCTCCATTAACTGCTCAATCAGCTTCTCCAAACTCGTCAACTGGGATAACTTGTTCCTACGTGCCTGCAGCTGTCTAGTCTTGTGCTCCTCCACAGCCTACTCCGTCATTTTTACGACTCGTTTCTCACTCTGACGTTCATCCATAATGTTAATATCCACTTCGTCATTCAGCCGAACGACCTTTATTTTTTGCAGCGTAACTAGTGTGACACAGCTGTATGCTCGATCGCTGCTTCGGCTAGCGACCCGTAATAGACTTAAATAAAGTTAGAACTTACTTAACTTGCTGTTCTTCCTTTCCGAAACCACCATGAATCCCTTCCTTCGTCCGTTTCCAGTAAGGCTGTGCCAATATCCAATTATCCATGCAGAGCAGGTTTTTTGACTAAAATGTAGGTTTCCACACCGTGGAGCTCGGCTTGACGCTCTCAATAACTCCCCCGTTGTTTGCCATATCCGTGCAAAAAGAAATCCACAGGACCACTTGTAAACATTTAAAAACGTTTACTTAAACTAAAAACACAAAAATGGTGGTACAGAACATTCGCAAAATTGTTCGTTAATCTTCAATCATATCCAAAGCATAAAATGAAAGAGAGAGTGAGAGAGGTCAAAAAACCGTGTGGCTCCCCTCACTGCACCCGACGGTCTGATGAAACCGACCTTATGGGCCTCAATTAAAGTTACAGCACCAAACCCCATCACCTCATACATGCTCCCATACGTTAGAAATACCACAGAAATTACATTTTTATCCCTCTTAAACAAATCAAATGCCCTTTAAGAAATCAACTTATTACAATAACACACAAATAATCCAACATACCTATAAATAAGCCTCTTAATGCCTTCTAAATCAATTAACTTATACTACTATGAACTTAAACTGTCCTTTTAAACTAAATATCATAGAACTGCATTTAGGCTCCTACACCTACTGACTTTTTACTGTATTGTACTGTGATAGGTTCAGATCATTTTAAAAACTCAGAGGACAAACACACAACTCTTTTGAACTTGCGCAAGGAGGAGAGATCCGTTCCTTGAACTCAGCTCTCAGCTGAGCGGAAGTTATCTGTCCTGGCGAACTGCTTCCTGCGCAGCGCTTTTATTCGGATTTTCACAATAAGATCACGTGGGTTACATCAAACACAGTTTACAGCATGTAATAAACAACATTCTTGGCTTTTTCCTTACCATATATGGTCGTAAGCATACTGTGACATGTGCGCATGTAACATGGCGTATACGAGACACGTATCCTATATGTGTTCTCTGCAGGCCGAGAGCAGCCTGCAGGTAACTACAACTTCCTTTGTAAGAAATACCACCACGTGTTCCCATTTCAAACATAAAAACAACAGTATCATATGCACATAAAACAACTTATAGAAAATATACAAACAGAAGATATGATAATTTATAATAAACAGAATGGAATTTATACCATAACTCCAACATACTGTATTTGATTTTGTTTTAGCCACACATTTTCTTAACTGGGGCCTATTCTAGAAAGCAGGTTTTGCTAATAACTCCGAGTTTGTTAATCCTAAAATGAGGGAAACTCGGGTTTTCAGTTCCAGAAAGAGAGCTAACTCCAACTCTGAGTCATTTACCGAGGTAACAGACTCTGTGAACACTAACCTGCTCGCTGGCAGGTTTTGTCCAACAAACTCTGAGTGTCTCTCTGACTCCTCCCCTCCTGCTGCACCTGAACCACCTGTCTGACACTCCGATTCATTTCCTCATTCATAAAGACGCTGCAAAACAATCAGGGGAGCGAATTCATCTGCAGACGTTTGTGTTTCTACAAACTTTGAAATCCCAGTTAGACGTTAGTTTGTTACTTTTGTAACATGGAGCTTTTACAGTCGTTCACTCGTCAGGCTGTAAGGACGGAGACAGCGATGATGTCTCTGATTTATAATGAGGCAGCTGCAGCTGCCAGACTGTCAGTCAGTTCCTCTGAAACATTTACTGTAGTTACTGTAACATCACTGTTACATCACACTGATCTGGATGAAGCTTTAGACACAGAACACACTTTCGATGGAAAAATGTCCGGATCCTGGAGATGATGTGAATGAGTGAAGATGAGGCTGAAATATTTGAAGAATTGAAAACTGAACTAAATGGATTTAAAGTGACCTAAATGATGTCATTTTGAAGGTTACGTTGTCTGAAATTCAGAGTGTGAATTTCCACATATTTTCCACTGAAAATCACCAAAATCAGTGATCATAGGCTCTATAATGGATCCGCAAACTGTGTCCGAGTCCGCCTGTGCAGCAGGAGGATCCAAATGGATCAGGATCAGGGATTCAGATGCGATAAGGCCCAGATCCAGTTCAGGCTCCAGTTATTTTGCAGCTTATCCAGTCTGGATCTGTTCATAATGGATTCATCTTCCCGACACGATCTGCATTCTTTAATTAAAATGTCTCATCCTCCCAAAATGTGCTGAATTTTAAAACGTATAAAGATGAGACATTTATCACAGCATGTTTGCCTTTACTGGTAAAACTTTACATTCATTACAGACTTGGAAAGCTGCTCTGAATGTTTTCAGCTAAATATGAAACTATTACTGAACTCTGACCTTTAACAGTAACTCAGTGAAACATCTCTGCTGTGGCTGTCAGGGAGCCGTCATCTATCCGATGATCTTAGATCAGATTAAAATGGTTAAACTGGAGACATTAAATGTTTTTTTTCTCTGTATTCTCCTTTTTTCACTCTTTCTTTCTCCCTTTTTCTTTTCCATTTCTTCAGCCTGTCAGCTCTGGCACAGAGTTTGTTACATTGTATGTTAAAAATAACTCAAATAAATAAAATAAAGGGTCAAACATCAACAAGAAGAGCCTATTGAGAACCTATAGAGCTCATCTTGAAATGGCAAATATGTCTGGCACAACAACGCATTCAGATCACAGTTCTGCTTGTAAGATCTGCCAGACATGACAGGCTTTAAAAAAAAAAAAAAAGAAAGAAAGAAAGAAATCTTTTTTTAAAAGACTTATTTTAGTTACATCTACATGTAAGCGAACACTGGTGGGCCTCATATTCAGCTGATAGAAACGTTGCATTTGAAATTGCCTGCCACTTTAAAAACATTGCTGCCTTTGAGTATAGTGCTATAAATCATTTTATGTTTAATAGGGTTGTCTTTTCTGTGTTATTGTTCCCTTTATTTAGGCTCATGTCAGTTTAACGGTTTGATGGTGAGCAGTGATATGAAATAAAAACTTCCTCAGCTGTGGTAGACCTAATGTAACGAAAAATTTAATGAAAAGGTAGAAAGTACAGGTGTTTATGCAAAAATGTAGAGAGTAAAAGTAAAAAGTTTTCAGAAAAATAAATATTCAAATAAAGTACAGTCATGAAATAATACAATTTGTTACTTCCCACCTCTGCTTATTTCCTGTTTTGCTAAGACAGGTTTTATCTTATCTGCTTCTGCTTCCCTTGTTCTACTTCCCGTGATTAAAATAATCCATGATTAGTTCTTGTTATTATTTAATATTCCATTTGGGTCTTAGTTTCTAAACTTAATCGTGGTCAGTTTCAGCTGCTTTCCCATCTGTTTCATCTCCCATCATTATCTCATGTGCGTGTTGTCCCAGTCTTCCCTTCATCCTTTTGTGTTTCTCTATTCCCTGTTTTCCTGTAGCTTCCTGGATTTTGGATATATAGATGCTGCTCTGCTTCCTGGAGTATTCTGTTTTTTTATGAAATAAGCTGCCTTGGCAGAGACAAAGACTCTAAAACGCAAACTTGACACAGATGCTAAGGAAATGATGAGAGTATACTCAATAAAACTAAAGCAGAATACTAATGGGACACCATAAACTGAAACAATGAACTTTGGCTCAAGATACTTAGAAATGTGACAACCACAAAAATTAATAAACTAAGACCCACATGGAACATTAAATAATAACAAGAATTCATTTTTTTTTATTTTAAACTGGAGAATAATGTGGATTAGCAGTGTAAATAAAATTGGTTCACTTTAGGTGACATGCACATTAGGTACTTTCACAGAAGATCTACAATGGCTTCTCTTTTTCAAGATTATGTGGAATCAGACAACTATGAGTATATTTAATCCAGGGCTTTTTGACCAACTCATAATACCGCCTGCCACTTATAGAATTTGCACCTTATCACATATTCAAAGTCGCAGATGATGTGAAACAGTTCAGAGTGAGTCAGATGAAAAAGAGAGATTGACTTTTTTTTTTGTTTGTTTTTCAAGAACAGGTTTGTCTAAGTCACACTGTGCCAAATGGGGCAGATAACCAGTGCAAATGGTTTAACATTTCCATCAATTCAGTATGAAAACAAAATTTCTTCATTTCTTATCAGAATTTTCCTTTTTATACTATGAAACAGAACTGCACTCTCATGAAGTCTTTTTTCCTATTTCCAATTTAAAGGACATCCATCCATAAACAGAAATAGAAATTAACTGAATAAAACCCACTTTTCAGCAAAGAATTTAGTTTCAAAACTGCCAACAAAAATTAAAGTTATTGTAGCTCCTCCTACTAGAGTGTTGCTACATGATTGCCCTACCTTTGATCAGTCACCCTATAATTTCTGCATTTCTTGGTTTCAACTCCTCTTCAGCAGAAGTCGCACCTCACTCAGCTGTCAAAAAAATTACACTTTCATGTATTTTTGATGAGAGCAGCACAATGGACTGGATAATTTGTGCAATGCTATTCTTGTCAGGTAAGACAAGTGTGCGTCTTCTGATTTTGTCTTTCTGTAATTATGATTGCAAACAATGAAACTATGACATCATCACATGAAAATAAAACTGTAAGCTGTCTTTCTACTAAATACACAAAGCAGATCAGCATTTTTTTCAATCAAGATCTATTTCTTACTAATCTGTAGCAGGGGCTACAGATTAGAAAATAAAACCACATCATCTAGAAATACTTTTGTGATGGTCATTTCCTTATTTGCATTTTATCCTCTGTGAACCAGTGTGTGATCAGTTCAGTCATCTTCTGACTGTAAATTTAGCTTCAGCTATTTTTCAATTATAGAAATGCACTGAGTAAAAAAGTATTTCATAAACAGTTTTACTATAGTAAACAAAATTTTTTATTATTAACCATTAGAAAACTGTGAAACTGAATTTGAGATCCCAAATAATTATTAGTTCATGCAGTTATCATGTATACCTTTTTAGTTTTGTGCAGGGATACAAAAAAAAAAAACGAATACTTTTTACAAGTGCGTAAGAGTGAGTTTACTATTGGGGCGGGCACATATCAGAAACCTGACAGATCCGTAAATAATCTGAACAAAGCTTAAAAACAATTCTATTTGATCTTTAACTTTCTTCTTTTTCAAATGTTTCTTGGAAAAATAGTGTTGTGTCCTTCTATGTTATTGCATGTATAATTTACATATGTAATCATGCGATGTGGGCAAGCCACCAAACAAAATGGCTTGAGTCTTTTATCAAGCATAATGTCCGTGTAATTTCAGGCTGTACGATAACTTTATCAGGTGGCCTCACTGGTACTAGCAAGCTAAATATTTCAGTAGCACAAAAATAATTCAGTATCGCACACAAGTGCAAAGTTTGATAATTGGTTGGAAATATTTAATACTAGTGAAAAATGCATTTATGTTGGCTGGCAATAGAACTGGTTCTTTAAACAATGTTCTGACATGAAAGAACCCTCACAGATAATGTAATGAACAACTTATTCACTTTTTAACATCAATCTTAAGTAAAAAAAATTAAAAGAAAAAAGAAAAAAAAACTGCTATTAAAATATGCCTATTCAGTTTGAAACTGTTTGTTTGGACAACAAAAACAAAATGTAATAATAAATAAAAATTAATATCAATAAAAATAATAACCAACAGAAATAAAAAAAAAAATTATACCTCTCACATTTAATAGATAAACTCTGTGCCTCACTGACGACACCAAACAGGTGCCGGAGCACACAAAGGGTTAAAAACCATTACCCTAGGCAAAAGAGCCAGAATGTTTTTCCGCCTCTCATTTGAAGCCACAAACTGCTTCCAAACTGACTTCTTGTCCAGAAAGTCCCGACAGACCGTTTTACCTCATTCTAAAGAGCTTCTGACTCCTGCCGCTGTCTCCGCCTCCCAAACAGAGCCGTTCAGAGGGGGGCGGGGGCAGTTCAGGAGGGCAGGAGAGTGCGCATGCAAGTAGGATTTTTTTTCAGTACTGTAAATAAGCAAATGTATACTGTATAGCAATAATCAGTTTTCATACTGCAGTATATACTGAAACTAATTGTATATAACTGCAACCTTATGCTGTGACAAATTTACTTTAAAATTTTAAGTGTCAGTATTTTGCTTTTGACAGATGGAGTAAAATATAAGAATCAAAGACACAAAAACAGATTCCAAAATGAAATCTTATGTATGTTTTTCGAGTGAGTAATTGCTCTGAGACACAATGTTCATAATTTTAAAATGTCCGACTTTGGCGCTGTCTACTGGCACAAAAAAACATTTCTGTGGTTGCACTCAAGAAGCAGAATGAAATTAACACATGCACTGTATACAGTTTCCAATAGGTGATTATAATTAGAGGTGCTATAATCACATTATCATTCTATATCATGGCTTTAAATAAGATTACTGACATTCTTCCTTCTTTAATTCTCAGCACTAAATGCTGCACTTTGTTTCAATATTGATCCTGTGGCCTGGAAGACTCTGAGGAGCTCTGCTGCTGGTTTTGGCTACCAGGTGGTGCAAAGACAGTCAGAGTAAGTCAGGACATGCACTGTTCTGTTGAATCTGGGTTTGCAACCACATGTATAAGATTACTGCTATTTATTTTTTGAACAACCATCTCTTTCATGCACCAAAGTAATATGTAAACAATACATAAAACATATGAAAACAAATGTAGTTTATTGAACCACAATTTTCTCATAGACTTACATCATTGTCTGGATTTATTTCCTTAGTGTGCTCATCAGTGCCCCGCTTGAACAGTATTCACAAAATGGAAGAGGAAAAATATATAGCTGCTCCACCACTACTCAAAACTGCCAAAATATACAATTTGAAGGTAAGTAACCAGCCGTGTCCTAATGTCCTGAAACTCTCACAGGGAGTATTTTGCTATCAGCGAGTTTGTTCCAAGTATAATGATGAGGTGGCAGGCAGGCAAAGGCTGGACCCCAAATGCAGGACTCAGACGAGAGATGAACTGAACTAGTTTATTGAAAATGATGACTACTCATACAAATAAACAGGGCTGGACAGATGCCAGCACTAAAACTAAGGAACAGAGACACACAGCAGGAACATTAACGACAACACAACAAGGAACAGAAGAAAATTGAGGGCTTAAGTACACATCGGGTAATTAGGGCAAGAGGAAACACCAGGGCACGACAGGTGGAACAAATGAAATTAATAACGCATGGGAAGCAAAGTTAAACACAAAGTACAGGGAACACGGGACTGTCAGAATAAAACAGGAAACACATAACGAGGTAAAAGGAGACCTAACACGGGGGATTGGCACACATTAAAAGTTCAGACTGTCTTTGAAAAAACGTAGATATTGGTCGTTTCTGCAGGTACGTTTTACGACCAACATCTAGGTTTCAGAATGAAATAAAGCGACATCTAGCGGTCGTAGAAGAAATTGCGCGTAAATACAGTGTTCGGTTTTCTCCGGCAGATCCTGAAAAAATACGTGAATATTTTCAGTTTCTGAGACGTCTGTGCGGACTAAATGGTATTAGTTGCAACCGGAAAAGTTAAAACAATAATTAAATAAGTTATTCTTTAAAAAAAAATTTTTTTTTTAATTTAACGCTTTACTTGAGTACTTCAGCACTCAAAGAGCTTTATGCAACATTATTTATTCATACAAGCACTTATACATTTTGCTCTCGGACACTTTGACATACCGACTGGAACAGATGGGATTGAACTATCAACCTTCAGATTAATAGATAGGAGGTAGGAGCGATCATTTTGGAAACGTAAATATAGGTCGTATTTCGGGGCCTGCGGAAACGACGGATTGGAGGACGTGTTGCAAAAGTTCCTGGTTTATGACAGTTACTGTTTACAGAAGATACTCTCTATAGTAGTTGTTATGTCAAAAAGGGAAGTATTTTAATTGTGATGTTTTGCATTCGTTACTTTCACTCTTGTTTTCTTCTTCTCTCAAAGTGTGTGTGTTTTAAAAAAAACAAATATCTAATGCCTTCAATACAGCGCCAGGTTTTGCAGTCAACATGTCCCTTGGTTTGACAATGAAACGTGATCCCACATCACAAAACACTGTGGTAAGTTGTGAACTGCATTACTGGTGCTTTGTTAAAATCAGTGAGGATCAAAATGCATGAAGGTCTGTGTTTCATACCTGTCTCCCACAAAATCAGCGGATTCTTTGGCGGTACAATAAGGTCTGCATATTTAATGAAGCCATGCCAAATGTTATCTCTATACATTTTCCAATTTATAAAGACTTGCATGGGACATAGGGCAATCACACTACACTGCCAAAAGGATTGCTTGTCTGCCTTTACATGCAAACGAGCTTGAGTTCCATCCATATTATGTCTGCCCTTTGCAACTATAACAGCTTCAACTCTTCTAGGAAGGCTTTCCAGAAGGTTTAGGAGTGTATTTTGGGGAATTTTTGATTATTCTTCCAGAAGTGCATTTGTGAGTTCATTCCCTGATGTTGGACAAAAAGTCCTGGCAGTCCCTGTTCTAATTCATCCCAAATGTGTTCTATCAAGTTGGAGTGTAGGCCAGTCAAGTTCATCCACAGCAAACTCCCCCATCAATGTCTTTATGGACCAGTCATGTTGGAACAGGAATGGGCCCTCCTCAAACTTTTCCCACAAAGTTGGGAGCAGGAAATTATCCAAAATTTCTTGCTATGCTGAAGCAATAAGACTTAATTGTCCCTCCAGGGTGCACGTCTCCACTGTTCTGACGATTTGCATTGCCCTTAGTAATATGAAGCTTGGATGCAGCTGCGCAGCCAATGAAACCCATTCCAAGAAATCTGTCTGTGCACACTTTATGAGCTAATCATGAGCTACATGAAGTTTGGTGCTCTGTAGCGATTGACTCTGCAGAAAGTTTGCAATCTCTGTGCACTATGCACCTCAGCATCCACTGACCCCACTCTGTCATTTTGCATGGCCTTCCACTTCATGGCTGAGTTGCTGTCATTCCCAATTGCTTCCACTTTGTTATGATACCACTAATAGCTGACTGTGGAATTTTTAGTAGAGAGTAAATTTCATGACTGGACTTATCGCACAACAACCCAAATGTTTGTAGAAGCAGTCTGCATGCCTAGGTGCTTGGTTTTATACACCTGTGGCTATGGAAGTGACTGGAACACCTGAATTCAGTGATTTGGATGGGTGAGTGAATACTTTTGCCAATATAGTGGATATTGGATTGGGCCAAAATTCATGTTTTACACATTTATACTGTGTTAAAAAAACGTATGCTTTTCAGCCCCGAAAACTTAATGTGGCTATGTCATGTACTTAAGAAGGTATGAGGCTCGAAAATGCTGGACCAATATGTAATAAAAAAAGATTAAAAATTGCCAAATTTTGATCCACCCTCTATAAGGCCTCTAACTTGGAATATTTTGATAGTACCAAGGTAAAATTTTGCATGGCTTCTTTAATTAAAGTTATATTTTTGATTTTGATGGCTTATAAGAATTTTTTTTTTGTATTTATTTTTTTCAGATTGATTGATCAGCTCATAGTGGGAATGTGGGAATGTGGGTTTTTTAAGATTTGGTTGATTTTATATGGAATGAACCATTGTTTATGGGACAGGGAATTAATCAGCTTATTATATTAATGACAACTTGAGTTGTCTCCTCTCAGGTGTGTGGTCCAACGATTCCAAAGGACTGCAAAAGTATCACCATGTACAATGGTGTGTGCTTTCAGATGGACCGTTCTAACTCATATGGACCACCCATACCTTCTTCTCTTCAAGGTACATTTTTTTTTTAAAGTAGTGCCTTGTTACTTAGGTACTCACTGGAGAAAGTAATTAGTTTCCCTACTTGTTACATAAATTTTGTGTTACTCTGTAACCTGACCTGAAATGCACATAATGACCAGGTAACAATGTAAACCAGGGCTCTTCAACTCCAGGCCTCGAGAGCCCCTGTCCTGCAGGTATTAGATGTGTCCCTGATCCAACACACCTGAATCAAATGGCTGAATTACCTCCTCAGTATGCAGTCAAGTTCTCCAGAGTCCTGCTAATGACTTCTATATTTGACTCAGGTGTGTTGAAGCAGAGACACATCTAAAACCTGCAGGTCAGGGGCTCTCGAGGCCTTGAGTTGAAGAGCCCTCATGTAAACCTTAGGCTACAGTCCCACACACTGACACAAATTCCAACCCTAATGAGGACATACAGTACAGAGGGTCTTTCTTTTAGTGATGTATAGCTGAACACAAAGCTGACAACACAATGCTACAATGCTACAAGCCTGACTGCTCATCACTGCCTTTGTTACTTGTTGAAGCTCAGGCTCTGGCAGCTGGGCTGGGGTGTGATTACACTCAGCTGTAACATCACTCTGGGTTCATCCCCAGAGCCCAGAGATGGGGTTGTTTTCTCTGTAATTATTGTAGGGTCTTTACCTTACAATATAATGCACTTTGTGGCGACTGTTTTTAATTTGGTGCTATATAAATAAAATTGAACTGAACTGAATTGAATCCCTGGCTTTATTTTTGCATGCTGTTTATGCAGATGTGATGCTGTTGTGCTAACAGTATAAGGCAGTTGTTTCTGTCTTTTACAGAGTTTGGATTTTACCATCGCACTCATGCCTTTTTGTCCAATAATGGTAAAAGTAGGGTACACCCTGGACAGGTCACTACTCTGTTGCAGGGCTAACACAGAAAGAATCTTCATACCCATGGGCAATTTAGAATCACCACTTAACCTAACCCCAGTGACTGCATGTCATTAGACTTTGGGAGGAAGCTTAAGTACCCACACAAACACAAGGAGAACATATAGAATTGCCAAATGGAGGACTTGAAATCAGACCCTTCTTGCTGCAAAGCGACAGTGCTAACCACTGTGCCACTGTGTTGTTGGACCTTTTTTTAAAAAATTAAATATAGCATTTCAAATATGATTACATTTAGTATTCACCAAGTATATGCACTCTGAAATGTTTCAAGGGGACACTAATGAGAAGTTTGTAAGCATGTGGTATTTATACTTCATTTACTGAAAGACTCAGATTCCTTTTCCTTGGATAATATGTGTGCAATGAAAAAAGTTTAAATTAACCCATAAAATTGAATTTAATTTCTAATCCATCTCTTTGATAGAGTGCCCGCCGCAGGCAGATATCGCCTTTCTGTTGGATGGTTCAGGTAGCATATATGGTCCTGATTTTGGAACAATGAAGAACTTTGTGAAAGATCTAATCAAGTCATTTATCTCAAGTGATGTACAGGTGAGACACTGTAATCCCTCTGCCAGTGAAATCATGCCACAGACATAAAATAGTTAGATTCTTATTTTCATCATATTTTTATATTTTTTTTCTCTCTTTCTTCAGTTTTCTGTTACACAGTTCTCCGGGTCACCAGTGATTCATTTTTATTTTAAGAAATATTCCTCATCTGGATCAGTAGACACTGACATAAATGGAATCACTCAACTGAACGGAGCTACTTACACAGCTAAGGCCATCAGACATGTTGTGTAAGGGTTGCAATGATATTAGTGAAGCACTACAGTTAACTTAGTGTCCAGACTTCCAGTCCAGATTATTTCGTTCTTTGAATTTGACCACATTATGTACTGTGAGGACTCTGACTGATGGAAGGCTGTCAAAAGAAACAGTGTACACAGACCTGAGTTTTGAAGGACTGTCTACACAGTGAATGAGATGGCCCCAGCAAAGGCTAAACTTGAAAAAAATATCAGCTCAGTAATGTTGAAAGATAATTTAAAAAAGAATGATACATGCTGAAATAATAACCAATAATCAATAATCGATCATGCAGTTTACCTTATGAACTCAAGATGCACACGAAAAAGATGTTCTGTGTTGAAATTTGATTTCTTTTTTAATTTGACAGGGATAATGTTTTTGCGTATTCCAGACCAAATGTGAAGAAGGTCTTGATAGTAATTACTGATGGACAATCTACTGACCCATACAATCTGGGAGGTGCAGTACAGCAAGCAGAGAGTAGAAAGATTGTTAGATTTGCTATTGGGGTAAGTACTTCCATTATTTAAACCTGAGAATGCTGAATTTCATCCTGACTCAGTCATGTTGGTCAAAGGAGGAAAGAAAAGCCATTGATGTCAAGACAAGAAAGCTCCATGGAGGGTTTCACCCCAAATCCAGCACCCTAAGACTGTACATTAAGTGAAAGGAAGGTGGCCGAGGACCACTAACCACTATCCTAGAAGAAACAAAGAAGATCCATGAATATATCAGGAAGATGGCCACAAAGGATCATGTGCTTAGTGAGTACCTCAGGCAGCAGAAACCTGAGAACAAAGAGGAGGAAGAACAGGAACCATCACGGAAGAACAGGCCTCTGCACGGCATGTACCACCGGCAGATAGAAGAAATGGCTGACATAGAGAAATCCTACCAATGGCTGGACAAGGCTGGACTGACAGACAGCACAGACACAGTAATCATGGCAGCACAAGAACAAGCTCTGAGCACAAGATTGATAGAGGCTGGGGTGTACCACACCGGCAAGACCCCAGGTGCAGGTTGTGCAAAGATGCCCCTGAGACAATCCAGCAGGGTGCAAGATGCTAGCAGGCAGGGCGTATATGGAACGCCATAACCAAGTGGCCAGCATAGTATACAGGAACATCTGTGCCGACGAGTATGACCTGGAAGTCCTGAGGCCAAGATGGGACATGCCCACAAGGGTGGCTGAGAACAACACAGACAAACTTGTGGTGGCTAACCAACCGGACATCGTAGTGGTGGACAAACAAAGGAAGAAGGTCGTAGTGATAGAGATTGCAATACCAAGTGACGGCAACATCAAGAAGAAGGAACACAAGAAGCTTGACAAATACCAAGGGCTCAGAGAGGAGTTTGAAAGGATGTGGAAGATGAAGGTTACAGTGGTCCCCGTGGTAATCAGAACACTCAGAGAAGTGACCCCAAAACTGGGAAAGTGGCTCCAGCAGATTCCTGGAATAACATCTGAGATCTCTGTCCAGAAGAGCGCAATACGAACAGCTAAGATACTGCACAGGACCCTCAAGCTCCCAGGACTCTGGTAGAGGACCCGAGCTTGGAGGGGAAAAAAAATAAAAATACACAGTCCGTAGAGTGTATTTAATTAAATCAAAGCCCATCTTGCTGACCATGCAAACTTGAAATGAAGGTTCTTACATAAATGAAAAAGCAGAATTACTGATGCAAACTGTCATGATTCCAGGATCTTGGACCTGGGGTTTAGTGATTTTTAGACTTCTAACAAATTAATTATATTAGTTTTATTCTTAGTTTGTATACTAACTAGTTTTTCTGGATTGTGTATTCCTTTGTATTTGTTTCCTGTTAGTGGTGTTGACTGCCTTATCCTTAGTTGAGTTGTATTTTCTTTGTATGGTGTTTGAGCTTTGCATTATTTGTGTTGTAATTGAGTTTTTGGTTTTACTCTCAGTTTAGTTTTTAGGGATTTAGTTATAGTTTCCACTTCCCTCATGCCTTGTCTAGCTTTGGTCCCTTTGTTAGATCTTGCCATTATGTTATTTCCTCTTTCATTTTGTTATCCCCTTGTCTCATGTATTCAGTAATCAATTACTTTCAACAGCCTTGTTTCACCCATGTTGTTCCCCACAGTTATTATTTACTTGTGTATAAGTAGCTTCAGTTTCCTCGCCCTTTTACTTGGTGCATTAGTTATTGGGTATTGTTACCCCATGATCTTTCATTGTGTGACAACTCAGACATATATTTATTAATCGTAGGTTGGGAATGCATTTATTTACTACCGGGCAAAACAAGAACTGGACACCATTGCGTCGTCTCCCTCAGTCAAATATGTGTTTCAAGTGGCGAACTTCAATGCACTTCAAATAATAAAACAGAATCTGCAGGACAAACTCTTCTCCATTGAAGGTACGAATTTAATGTTGCAACTTTCTTAAAATTCCTGTAAATGTTTGAAAAAATAATTACATTGCATTAAAAATTTCTTACAGTGGCTCCCTTATTCACAGGGTTTTTATGCCCTTCCCAGAGGGATTCATGTCTCCTCCTGGAATCGAAGCAGTGCTGTTTCATTTGTTGTAGAACTCACTATACTTTATTTTATTTTACTCATTAGTGTCTCATTTCACGCCAAAGGTCCTGCCAACAATAAATGCTCAGGCACCTTTATAAAAAACAGCACCCCCCCCCCCCCCCCCCCCCAAAAAAAAAAAAACCTTTGAAATGGCTACTTAAAAGCATAATGAAAGAATAAGACTTGTAAAATGGAATTTGCTGCATTGTGTGTGTCTTTTACCTTTTCATCTATTTTTCTGTTACAGGATCTCAAAGCAGTGGAGAGTCACTGAAAATGGAAATGTCTCAAGCGGGATTCAGTGCAGCTTTTGTGCCTGAGGTCATTAAAACTATCAGAAGCTCACCACACAGTCTAAGTCAGAGGAAGATTCACACGTGCCTGTGTTGCACTGTTTTACTTAAAAGCAAACAGTTATACAGTTAAGCAAAATTCAGATTTTCAATGTAAAATAAATTATATATAAAATCTATTTCCTGTCTACACTATAGGGAATTCAGATGTCAATTGTTGGTGCAAACCAGTGGAAGGGAGGCTACATGCAATACACAACAGGCAGCCAAAAGGTGAAAACATATGAGGATATGTTCTTTGAGCCTGACAGTTATCTTGGTAAGAATATTACAATTTTCACAAACATGCGTTTATGTATAATCACAGCTCTGCTGCAGTTCTTTCATCCAAACATGTTTTTCAGTTAGAAAAACTGAGAAAATTAAAAAGGAAGAATAAAGAATCTAAATCTGTCTTCCTCCTTTTGTCCACCTAAATTCTAGGTTACTCCATGGCAATTGCTAAAACCCAAAGTGGCTCTCTGACAGTTGTTGGTGCTCCAAGATACAAACACAGAGGAGTTGTGGTCGCTGTTAACAGAGAAAGTTTGAAAAACCAAATGATTGAACCCTTTTCATCACAGGTATGTATTAGTAACAGTAATAAAAGCTGAATGACGTTGTAAACTAAACTTAATAAGTAAGGACATTTGTAATTGGTCATTCATTTCTTTTTTTTTTTTTAACAATGCATCTTGGCAATAAATCTTATATCACTGGAAAGCCTGTTTATTTCCCCCTTAAATAGTGCCACATTTTTAAGGAAAATACATTTGTGGGTTGAACAGTAGAGTTGAGTATGTGGGCTGCACCTATGAAAAACTTGCCAGATCTTCTCTGCCAACGCCAAACAGCTTATTCTGCTACTAACGCTTGCTTAGTACATTTATTGGATTGGATGATTGAAGTCTGAAGAAACAAGACATACCACAATGTGGTTGTCTTGGTCACTCCGGCATGAAGCTGATGCCACAAATGGTGATGGGGTTTAGGTGAGGACTACAGGCAGGCCATTTCATTTTCTCAGTATTGATATATATTCGAATAGAATAGCATAAACCCCCACTCTATTGGTGTGACCGTTGTCATCTTGGAGGATAGAGTTCAGTTCCAGTCTGTGGGGATATGGGTTTGCCACTGGTTGCAGAATCTCATCTCGATATTTCTCTATATTGAGATTGCCTCCAGTGGTGAGAAGCCTTGTTTCTCTAGTGAGGGGGATGCTGCCCAGAACATCACACTGCCTCCACCAAAAGCTGTTTCCCGTTTCAGGATTATGCAAATTTTTCATGGGCGTAACCCAAATACTCAACTCTGCTGCTCAACACACAGATTTTCCTTACAAATGTGGCGCCATTTAAGGGGAGACGAACAGGCTTCCCAGTAATTTATTTATTATTTTAACAGTTACTGCCAAAGACCATTGTTACAACATAGAAATAACCAGCCAAACTCAATTTCCTAATTTTTTGTGCTAAGTTTATGTATAAATTATTTTCTCAAAGAATAACTGTTGATATTTTCCTTTCAGTGATTCTTTTCATTAATAATTTGTTGCTTACACAGTTTCAGACTGGTGAATATTTTGGGGCTGAGGTGTGTGCCATGGACATAAATAATGATGACATCACTGATCTAATCTTCATATCTGCCCCAATGCACATGGAGCCTGATGGAGAGGGAAGAGTTTATGTTTGCAGACTAACTGTTTTGGTAAATCACAGTTTGATGCCCTGCTATTAAACTGATCATTTTATTTGTCAACTTTTTAATGACCATATAATATTCACTCTCCTCCTTTTAGTTTGTCGAGTGTAATTTTAATGACCCAGTATTGCTAAGAGGAAGTGCAGCTGTCAAAGGAAGGTTCGGCTCTTCTCTTGCTGTGCTGCCTGATCTAAACTCAGATGGATTCAGGGATTTGGCAGTTGGAGCACCTTTGGAGAATGATGGTGAAGGCAGCATCTACATATTCAACAGTGAAGGAGGAAGAATCAGTCCTACTTACTCACAGGTACACAACATCAAAGAACTCACAAAGATGACTAAATACATCTGTCATGTAAAGTCAATATATCTACAGTCTGCAGCTTGATTAGTAATTAAAATATTTCCATGTACACAGAGAATTACTGGCTCTGAGGTTCAGTCAGGACTGAAGTTCTTTGGCCTATCAATCAGTCAGTTGTCTTTTGACCAGAGTGGTGATACCCTGCCTGACTTAGCGCTGGGGTCAAAGGGTGGGGTTGTCTTACTGAGGTAAGTCCAAATTAGTTTAGTCATGCATTATTGTTGTCTATAGTAATTTGACCATTTTTGTTGACAATCATAAATGATAGAATTATACGGGATCAGTGATTCATGATTTTTAATTGAATACATATGCAGAGTAAAACAGGTATCTATTTTTCTAAGGTCACATTATATTACTGAATGTTTATTATGCTAAAAGGCTTACTGACCATTAGAATTTTTTTAAAATTATGTTACTACAAGGTGAAAGTTGCTCTGTTGATTAAAGAAGCAAAAAATGTGGTTAGTTAAACACCTGGATTAAAAGCCTGTGTGTGTTTGATTCCAGTCTCAAAATGTAATATGAAACGTATAACAATAGCCTTGTTCTATCAAATTATATAACTGTAGTTCAGAAGTGCTAACATGTTCAGATATTTATCATTTAGCCCACTAAGATGATACAGTTGGATCTTTGGAACAAATGACTGATAGTGACAGAAAATTGTTCTGTGTAGAAAAATACTTAACCATTTAAGATAAATTGTAAATTATTCTTTCATTTACAACATTTCAGGGCAATTTGATATAATATTAGATAAAAACAAATGTGCTTCTTGATATTATTCTATGATATTTCTAAGTGACTCAAAACCTTTGAGCTGTAGAGGTTTTTAAAATGTGAAATGTTGGTCGAGCAAAGGAAAGATTACACTTGTGGGAGGTCTTGTTACTAATTTGGGTCAGAACACCATAATTAAAAAGGTAAATGTTGTTCATGTTTCCTGTTTTCCAGATCAAGACCCATAGTAATGGTGAAAGCTGAGGTGTCATTCAGCCCAGACCAAATTCCAACTCAGAATGTAAGCTGCTCAAAACCACTGGAGAACACAGCTACAATCTGCTTTACCATGAGCAGAGTGTCTACAGTCAATACAGGTTCATCATTCTCCAAAAAGCCACTGCCCATCAGTTAATTTTCTGTTTATGCACCTTTGTAACATTTAAATGTCTGATTTATTGCAGCTCAAGCAAGGATTAATTATACTTTAACACTGGATGCCACTCGCAAATCTCCAAATAACCGAGCTTACATCAGCGGGAAAGAACGAGAGCAGTCTGGATCAGTTACTGTTGACTTAACTAGCAAACAGTGTCCAACTGTAAAATTCCTTATTGAGGTAAAACCGAATAACAACAACGGAAAAAATAAAAACTAACCAATAAAGTTCAATTTGGTGAATGGAAGATTTTGATTTCCACATTATTTTTAAGAATCCTCCAACACTGAATCCAAACCTAACACTACTCTTTTCTTGCAGGCCTGTCCAGAAGATGCTCTCCTTGCACTTTCCAATGAGCTCAAATTCACGTTTGACGGTTTACTCTCAAACACAACTCTCAGACCAAGTCTCGCCCCACAGGCTCAAACAACAATCATTTATCCTGTAAGTGACCTTTAAAGACACCTTATTAACTAGACATCTGAGCCTAGTCTTTATGAAGTGCAGAAAACAACTTTAGCTTTGCCCTTAACTTTTCTTTGTTGTTGGCATGCAATTGACCAGTACTTAGTGGAGAGATTTCTACTGAAGTACTGGAAGTAAATAAGTCAACATTACTACAGTGACATCTTACTGCCATACATGCAAGCTGTACTATGAACTGTACATTTTTCTGCATTTACCTTTACATTTCTCAGCTGCTTCAAAAGCAGTGACAAACTTCAACTTTGGAAAGAAAACAAATGTAAAATGCACAAGCCTTTACCTCACGAAGGGTGCCTCTGTCTGAGATCCCACTTTGGATACATAGGTTTCTTGGATATGCAGAAGATTGAGACATTTTCCAGAAGTGGATCAAGAATATTAACAGAAATTGTGTTCCCTGAAAAAACAAACAAACAAACACACGGCAGGAAACCATAGCTAGATTGGAGAACACACAAAGTGGTTGTTGGACTCACCTATACAATACCAAATAAATAGTATATAATCTAAATACTTTTCCCCCCATGTTCTCTTCCGTAGTTAGGGTTTGAGATCAACTGTGGCACTGACAACCAATGTATTGATAACCTGAAAGTGGATTTCAACTTCACCAGGTAAGGCACAGTTACAAAACATGTCAGATTTAAGAGTTTGCACTCAAAAACTGTTCATGAAGTAAAAAAACACTGATATCTGGGGACAGATTATTCAGTCTGTATTATCTAGTCTAAACTAACACGTAACCCACAGTCAGTGCTTTATATATCTGCCCTGTTAGTGGCATTGCTTTGATACAGAAAGGTATTGAACAGTCTTTTAAAGCAGTGCATAATACAAATGTTCAGAATTTCACTCATAATTATTTACTGTAATAGATTTGCTGAAAATCATGTAAACTGATCAAAAGACTTTCTCCCTAAAGTGCCTGTTTTGGCACCAATTTGTGGTTCTAATTTCTGCTTGACCTTTGAATAATTTGCAATAAAATTTGAGTGGAGGTCCTGGTGGTTTGATCCCCAGTTGACAAATCTAGCTTTAGGAACATGGAACAACACCTCTTTAGGGGGGGAAATCACCTTAGCTAATACTTGAGGCTGAGAATTACTGGCTAGATCGTCAGGCTCGCCTCAACACACAGCTTGGGCTCTGGAACCAGTCTGCTGGTCTTTTTACTACTCTGGAATTTCCATCAGTGAGAGATGGTGGGAAGGGGTGGGCATACTTGTATCCCCCTGCTTCCTGATTGCCAGTGTACCCAGCCCTCTTGGAGTTCCAGTGTGGGGTGCTTGAAGGCCCCTTTCTCGGGGAGTGCATTATCCTGCTGTGAGATTTTAATGCACATATGGGCAATGACAGTGTGACTTGGAGGACTGACCTGCCTGATCCAGACTTCTGTGCTAACCATAGTTTGTTAATAATGAAAACTATTCTCGAGCATAAGTGTGTCTATGAGTGTGCTTGGCACCAGGACATCCTAGACTGCAGGCCAATGATGGTTTTTTTTTTTTTTTTTTAAATCATCATTGTGTCACCTGACCTGCAGCATTATGTCTTGGATACTTGGGTGAAGAGAGGAGAAGAGTTGTCAACTGATGTGAGTTGAATCAGAAAAGGTCAGAAGTGTTCACTTCGGGTCAGGTATGAGTTACGGGGGAGTAGAGTGGGAGCTTGACAGAGAGATTAACTTGGCATCTGCAGAGATGTGGACACTGCACTGAAGAAAAAAAGAGCTGAGTGTGAAAGTGAAGCTGCTATTGGTTGATTCGTATCCCGACCCTCACCTATGACTATGAGGTCTGGGTAGTGATTGGAAGAATGAGATTGTTGATACATACAGCAGAAATGAGCTTATTCTGTGTGGCTGGTCTCTTCTTTCAAGATACGATGAGGAACTCAATTTTTTGGGAGGGGGCTGAACGTAGAGTGATCTCCATAACGAAAAGAGCCAGTTGAAGTGGTTCAGGCATCTGTCTAGGATAGCTCCTGGATGCCTCTGAAGTGGTAACTTTTGGCCATGTCCTACCTGGGTCTGTCCAGGGTCTCCTTCCTGATTATGAGAGATTATGTCTCCTAGTTGGCTTGGGACTGTCCCTTGCTATGAGCTGAAGGAGGTGTCCAGGGGGAGAGAGAACTCTGGGCGTCTCTGCTGCTGCCGCTGTGACCCAAACCTGGACAAGTGTCAGAAAATGGATCGATGGATGTTAACCCTTTAACAGTGGGCAATTGCAGCTGATGCACCTGTGACCTGCCCTTACTTGCCGTGAAAAGCTGATTAATGCCGAGCATATCACTGCTGAAATGTCTGATTAAACGCACTTTGAATTACCATAATTATGCAACCTTTTGTCCTATCAGAAAAATTCAAATGGTTTCTGAAAGCTGAGAAATTGCACTTTAATCTACACCCAACATATGATTATTACAGTAATTGTTGCCGGAAGGCCGCAAATCGTGGTGGGCCCGTGGTAAATAAAGAGTTAATAACTTAAATTTTCATAATGCATCATCAGTTGTTTTTGTATGTTTTGTGCTAATCAGCAAACGTTTTCATTTTAACTCAGTAACATGTAAATGTTAGCATCAAAATCTTTGCACAGCTCTTATTGCTATGCTAGCCATCAACACAAAGCTACAGTATTCTTAGACTCATATAAGTTCAGCCTCCCAGTGCAGTGTTTTTTTTCTTCTCCCTTTATTCCCATCCTCCTCCATATTCTGCCAGATCCTCAGAGGTTAAAGTGGGCATTGATGAGCTTTTGGATGTCACAGTCACAGTGGAGAACAGCGGGGAAAACTCCTACAACAGTCGTGTTATTCTCACGTACCCAGCTGGTCTCTCCTACAGGAAGTTCACCATTCAGCAGGTAAGGCATCAGGATCAAGTCTGTATCAGTTCATCCCTGACCTGCTGCTCTCCCAATGCATCCTGCAGTCATTTCATTTTCTAATCAAGGGAAGAATTGAGTGCAACTCTTTGGACAGTGAAGGTTGTTTATCACGAGGAAGGACAGACTGCACTATTGACAAGCCAATTTTCAAAAGCAAAACTCAGGTTTGTTTTGTTTTTTTCTTTCAGGGTGGGGGTGGGGGGTGGGGGATTGTACAATTATTTCTTCGCTCTTCTGAAACAGTTTAGCAAAAAGTGGAGTCAATCTGATCTCTCACCTTTTTTTTGATTAAGGCTTTCTTCATTGTCTCCTACGGTATCGAAACCAATAGTCAACTTGAGAGGAAGATCTTTGTCACTGCAAATGCCACGAGGTACTGTTCCTTTGGTACAGATACTCTTCATTTAAACAATAGTCCCACAGATACAGTACAAAGTATTTCACTTCTCTCTTTCAGTGGAAATCAGGAGAATATCACTATAAGTGAAATCTACAAAAGGAAATCGATTGATGTGAAGTACAGCATTTTTATGACATTTGACAAGTATGTATTGTTCTCTATGCAACAAAGGAAATTATTCATAAAGTAACAAATGTTATATAGCATGCTACTTTTAAAATGTGTTTGTTTAGCTCCCTCAGCTACAACAATTTCACTTTTGGGATGAATAATTTGCAGAAACCATTCCAACAATCTATCCAGGTAAAATAAAATAAAATATAATACAAACGATTGTGTCAGTTGGGCTAAACCATAATAATACTTGGCTATCATTTTCTTTTCTTCCCATGTTTTAGGTAACAAATGATATCCGAGCGCTTAATTTCACTGTGGTGATCAGGGTTCCAGTGAAGCTTGGTGAAAAAGACATTTGGGTGGATTTGAGCAGTCTGCAGGTAATATATATGTCAGAAGTTTCCCAAACTTTGCTGTGGGATGGATGTGATTTGGCAAAATTAGGACCAATCACACTGATATTAATTTAAATGTATTTCAGATTGCAGACTGTCAGAGAGGAAATGATGAAGAACCAGGTGTCAGAGATTTTGTTCCGAAGATACAAGGGGATAAAGTTGTGGTAAGCACGCCTTTGCACTTGTGGCACCCACCTGCACATTTAACTGTTATCGATTCATAAATTCACATTACACTGGATCACAGCTTGTGTTACATTCACTCTTCTTTAAATCACCCACAGGACTGCTCTGTAGCCAGGTGCGGAGTGTTCAAGTGCAACACATTCATGGGAATATGGGAAAGCAGGACGTACGAAATATCTGCTAACCTCAGTTCAGGATGGATAGAGCAGGTAGTTGATGGGTGGTTTGTGTTAAATACTGCACTGATACATATTTGGAGTGCAAATATGTATCAGTGTATCAAAAATATGTCAGTTATAATAATTTCTGTCTTAAATTGAACAATAATTTAAACTCATCCCACTCAATTTTTTTTTCTTAGATTGGACTTCAATCTGCCAAATTCCGCTTGACCAGCACAGCCAGTCTGGAGTACGACAAAAACCAGTACATCTACTTTTCTATAGGGTCTAACAACAATCCTCCAGTTCGCAAGGTGATTACACATTATTTTATCTTGTTTGAGTTATACAACAGCTTGAATGCCATCCACATTCTGTCACCTCATCTCTCAGATTGAGGCAGAGGTAGAAGTGTATCCTAAACCAGATTTCACCAAAGCGATTATTGGAGGATCCCTGGGAGGGTTGGCTTTACTGGCTTTACTCACTGCTGGCCTGTATAAGGTGAAAGACTCTTCTTGCAGTTTTTCAATTAATTACAAAGCTGTAAAATTTGTAAAGAGCATGTCCAGTTCAAAAAACAAAAAGGTTAAAGGTCTTTATATTCACTCATCCTCTTATTTTGATTCATTATTAATGCAGCTCTGATTGATGCATTTCTTAAAATGTCTTTTTCCTTGCATTTCTAGGCTGGATTTTTCAAGAGTAAATACAGTGACATGTTACATCAAAATGCAGAAGGCGGTCCAAGTCCAGAGACTGATGCAGTTTCACCCCCAGCAGAAGTACAAGGATCACATTTGCAGTTGTGCAATTAATATATATGAAACATATAGACCGTCCTGATATCTTTAGGAATGAATACACGTTGAAATGTCCATGCTACCACATTTGATTCATTAAACAAAAAACAGCTTGCTGTGTCTGGACTCACTCCCTCATTCACTCACTGACTGTTATCTACAACAAAGGTTCCTACCTGGTGGTCATGACCCTCAAATCAAGATCACAAAATGAATGAGAAAGATCCAGGTACATTTATTTTTTAGTGTTTTATGGTCTTCTTCAGGACCCTAAAACTATTCCAATTAAGCTGAGAGGGAAAATACCACTGTCAATCAACTGCTTAAACTTCACACAGACACCTGAAGGCAAGGCATCACAAGCAGACACAAAGTTTGAATACTCGAATCAAATGGACGAGGCTAAATGTAGTGATTTTTTACCCAGTCCTGCGATGCTTTAAACTGTCTTTTCAAATTTGCTTTATGTTTTTTGAAGACTCTTTCTGCTCATTTACAGTAAAATGTTTAAATTTATGCAAACACTATATATTAATGATTTAAAATTTATTGGCATTTATCATCATGTACTGTAAAATGTGATAAATCAATAAATATGCTAAGAAAACTCAAGAAATGTTACTTGCTTTATTTAGTGTGATAAGATATGCAATTTTAAGTTTCATCAATAATTATAATTTGTAGTACGTGAACAGTACTATATTTCATTTTGGTTTTATATGATGTATTATCCCACTTTTAATAAGATAGATACCAAATAACAAAATTTTGCATTTTCCTTGTCCTATTTACTAATGCTTGCACACAACACGTGAATACTGACGTGCTGTGTGCAGTATGAAACACAGTTAGCAAAAAAGCGGCAGTTGAAAAACTATTGAAACTCATGTACATTTTGAATATACAGATCACTGAAATAAAATGCAGTAATATTTCAACCACAGCTGATTCCAGCCCCAGTTGGAGACACAGCCAGGTGCCGTCAGTGACACATAAAAAGAAGCTTGTTTGGAATGGGTTTGGCCAATGTGGGCACAGGAGAAGAGGGAGTGAGAGAGGAAATCACGCCTGGACAAAGAGGAGAATATTTGGGCCAGGGCAAGGGCGGGGTGGTGTTCATCGAAGATTAAGAACTAGTGCAACTGATGAAATTAGAGCCACCATCACAGACCATGTGAGAAACCATGAGCTGTCCCTGAGAGAGGCTGGTGAAAGAGTGCAGCCTGCTGTCACTTCCATTATCCAGGCTTTTCAACAAACTAATAGGTAAGCAATACAGTTACAAGTATATTCTTTGTGATGATATACAGTAACTGTAGGCCACCAGTCCTACTGCTAAAGGAGCAACGTCTGGGGGAAGGGGAAACTTCTGAGTGAAGACCAGGAGCATGCCATTGTTGACATGGTCATTGCTGACAATGGAATAAAAACTCAGAGAAAGTCAGTCCCAAAACTAGAAAAAGCATTTCCTATAGAAAATGCACTATGAATGCTTGCTGCTGAATGATTGGAGCTGAAATGCCAGGAAATGCTTCAAAGAGCTTAAATCTGGCTGAAAGAGTTTAAGCTGCTGAAAATTCTGAAAGTGAATTTGAAATTCAAAACAGCTGAAATTGTCAATGAAGTTGTTAAATTAAACTCGATTTGCTTAAAGGGCAGAAAAACAGCCTGAAGAAATTTTTAACTGCAGCCGAAGACAAAACCATAAAAGATATTGAAATGGGTGAAATAGGCCACCATGACTGAGATGGCAACTGCAGCTGATTACCTTGGGCCATTTCCCTGTTGATTTTTGTGTAAGTTAAGTGCAACTCCTGTGTGCAACCAGTAGGTGAGCACAGTGGTGCAAAGAGTTAGAAGATCTTTTCTTCTTCAATTCAAGTTTCCAAAGTATCAATGAATGTAAAAAATTATAGAGGCTAAAAAACAATCTTAAGAATTAAAGCATACTAGCATGTATCCTAAACATGAAGAAGAATGAAAGTGCAGAAAATTGTGGACAGAATGAATCTAACATTGTGGCAGCCAATGGGAGAAGCCACTAGAGCAAGGACATAATGGACTGTTTATGCTGATGTTGCTGCTTTTAGTTATCAGTGTTTATCATTTATTCAGTGATGTTGTGTTGGTCTCACTTTTATTGGTGGTTTTTGATGTCAATTACACTTTGTTGTTATTGAGGGTGGTTGATAAAGGGCCACCATGACTGAAGTGGCAACTGCAGCTGATGACCTCTGGCCACGTTATTGCTCATGGTATTCTGATTTTCTGTGGGAAAAGCTGCAACTTCTGTGTATAACCAGTATGAAAGCACAGGAATATCCACAGCCTGCAGAGGCTGTTCTTCAATTGTAGTCTGTCAAAAATATCAAGGAATATCTAAAGGTTTAATGGGCAAAAAAAGCTGCCTGAAGACATTTAAACTGTAGCTGTAAAAAGAGAACAGTCAAGATATTGGAGAGTTGACTCCAAGTTTAATGTTTTGCAGGTGAAGGCTTTGAGCTGAATTGCTGTCATTGCTGAAATATTTGGGAATATTGTTGAAAATGTTAAAATACACCTAATGCTTCTCCTAAACATGAAAGAGCATGACAGTGCAGACAATTGTGGAAAGAATGAATTTAATGTTGTGGCAGCCAATGGGAGGAGCCACCAGAGCAAGGACTTGTGGGAATGTTTATGCTAGTGTATGGGTGTTTTAGTTATCAGTGTTTATCAGTTACTCAGTGATGTTTTGTTGGTTTCATTGTGAATGTTGTTTTGTGATGTCAATATGTTGTTATTGAGGGTGGCTGATAACAGGCCACCATGACTGAAGGCTATGGCAGCTGATGACCTCTGGTCATTTTTCCTGTTCCTGATGTTCTAATGCTGTGAGTTATTAAAGTTTCATTTCACTGTGGGTAACCACTAGGTTGGGTGTAGTCACAGTGAAAAGTAAGAAGCTCTTTCTTCTTCAACTGCAGTTTGCTAAAGTATAAATGAATATAAAAAGTTGTCAAATACACAAAAAAAAAATGCCTGAAGAAATTAAAGCACACCAAATCATTGTCCAGAACATGAAGGAGAATGAAAGTGCAGGAAATTGTGGACAGAATGAATATATTATTGTGGCAGCCAATGGGAGGAGCCACCAGAGCAAGGACTTGTGGGAATGTTTATGCTGGGTGTATGGGTGTTTTAGTTGTCAGTGTTTATCAGTTATTCAGTAATGTTTTGTTGGTTCACTGCGATTGTTGGTTGCGATGTCAGTGTGTTGTTATTGAGGGTGGCTGATAACGGGCCACAATGACTGAAGTGGCTACGGCAGCTGATGACCTCTGGCCATTTTTCCTAAGCATGCTATTCTGACATTGTGTCATTAAAGCTGCTGTTTCTCTGGTTAACCACTAGAGTGAGTGCAGTCAGAGCAAAATGTGACAAGATTTATTTTCTTGTTCAGCTGAAATTTGCTAAAGTGTTAATATAAAAGGTTTTAAAGGGTCAGAAATGGCCTGCAGAAATAAACACACAGTGAAACTTTGTCCTAAACATGAAGGAGAAAGAAGGTGCAGAAAACTGTGGAAAAAAATGAGTTTAATATCATTGAATATGAAAAGATTTAAAGTTCAAAACCCAATGGAAAATCTTATAAGTTTGGGGTATGCTTTGAATCAAAATTGCACTCTCATTCAAGTTTTTTTTCCTACTTACAATAGGAAAGCACATCCACCCGTAAACAAAAATAGCGTTTTAACTGAGTAAAACCAGCTTTTCATTTAGGTGCTATTATTTATGATTACAATTTCATATGCTTGACCAGAAAGTAATGAGCTAACTGATCTGTTTACTAATGTTGCTATTGAGGTTTTTAATTTTATTCTTTGTAGAACAGACAGTGTTGTAATTATTGGAGCTCCTCCTACAAGAGAATTGCTCTAAACGATTGCCTTACCTTTGATCAGTCACTCAGCGATTTCTGCATTTCTTGGTTTCAACAACTCCTGTTCTGCAGAAGTCACACCTCTCTCAGCTGTCCAAAGAAAAAAAAAAAAATCCACACTTTTGTTTATTTTTCATGAGAGGAGCACAATGGACTGGATAATTTGTGCAACGCTATTCTTGTCAGGTAAGACAAGTGCGCGTCTTCTGATTTTGTCTTTCATTCTGTAATTATTAATGTCTGCAAACAGTGAAACTATTATATGCATTATATGAAAACAAAGCTGTAAACTGTGTTTCTACTAACACACACAGCAGATCAGCATTTTTCAATCAAAACTATTTCTTGTTGTATTAGAATTCAGCAGGGACTACTGATTAGTAGTAAAACCACATCATCTAGAAATACTTTTGTGATGGTTATTTCCTTATTTGCATTTTGTCCTCTGTGAACCAAACTACCCGCAGATGTGTGATCAGCTCAGTCAGCTTTCTGACTGTAAATTTATCTTCAGCTATTTTTCAATTATAGAAGTGCACTGAGTAAAAAAGTATTTCATAAACAGTTTTACTATAGTAAACAAAATTATTAATTGTTAACCCAAAAACTGTGGAACTGGATTTAAGATCCCAAATAATTATTAGTTCATGCAGTTATCATGTGTACCGTTTAGTTTTGTGCAGGAATACAAAAACTGAATACCTTTTACACCAGAGTCACATCATTCTTTTCCACCAAGTTATTCTGACCCTTCACCCACCTTTGTTAATGGTGTTTGTTAATTTATCTTTTTTGTTCAATGCTATAATTTGCATTCACTCTGTGCAAATATAAAAAGGAAAATGTAAATACATATATGAAAAAGTGAACAAATAATCTTTTCTTTAACTCCTGTTGAACCTATCAAGGATACAGTGATCTAAAAGAGACTGTGGCAATAAGAAAAAGAAGAACTTGAGGGTGTGTAAGTGTTACAAAATGTTTTTCGAATAGAATTAGGTTTTGCAAAACTGTGAAATTTGGGAATTTCACAGTTGGGAACTTTCCCAACTGTCATTTTTTGGGAACTGTCATGTGTTGAACACTGTGCCATGCAGAAAAATAGAGCAAACAGCAAAATTTGCAACAATATGATGCCATATTGACTGATCTTAGCACTTTTAAAAAAGGAATGCTTGTTTGTATGACAAAAATAAATGGTGTAGTGGTTAGCACTGTTGCCTTAAAGATGATAATCTCAGTTTGAATCCACTTTTGTCCAGGCCTTTCTGGTGTGATTTGCATGTTCTCCCCATGTTTGCATGGGCTTTCTCTGGGTACTCTAGTTTCCTCCCACAGTCCAAAGACATGCACTTCTGGGTTAGGTAATTGGTGATTCTAAATTGCCCATAGGTGTGGAATGTGAGTGTGGATGGTTGTCTGTCTCTCTGCGTTAGCCCTGTGACAGGCTGGTGACCTGTAGCAGAGTGTACCCTTGCCCTATGTCAGCTGAGATAGGCTCTAGCCCCCCGCAACCCTGAACAGGATAAGCAGAAGAAAATGGATGGATGGTTGCAGTGAGATGAGGTTTTCACTGTACAGTAATCATATCAGAAAACAATTACCTTTCTCTGTATTATTTTTAATAACCAAACATTCTCATGACAGTAAATTCTTCTCCGGGATGTACATGTGTAATTTTCAGCTTCCCTCAGAGCCTTTTTTTTGTTATGTGTAGAAATGGCACATATTGATCAGTCTGACAGTTCAGAGGGCAGAGAGTGCACATGCAAGTAGGATTCTCCATCCAGTTGTATTTTTCAGTACTGTAAATAAGCAAATGTATACCATATAGCAATAATCAGGTTCATTCTGCAGTATATACTGAAACTGTATATAACTGTAGCCTTAAGCTGTGACAAATTTACTTTACTAAATTACTAATTTCCTTTTTAAAGTGTCAGTATTTGCTTTTGACAAATGGAGTAAAATATAAGAATCAAAGACACAAAACTGATTCCAAAATGAAATCTTATGTATGTTTTTCAAGTGAAAAATTGCTCTAAGGACACAATGTTCATAACTTTAAAAATGTCTGACTTTGGTGCTCTCTAGTGGTAACAAAAAAAAACCCCACTGTGGCTGCAACTCAAGTAGCAGAATGAAATTAACACATGCACTGTATACAGTTTCCAATAGGTGATTATAATTAGTGGTGCTATAATACATTATCATTCTATATCATAAGATTACTGACATTCTTCCTTCTTTAATTCTCAGCACTAAATGCTGCACTTTGTTTCAATATGATCCTGTGGCCTGGAAGACTCTGAGGAGCTCTGCTGCTGGTTTTGGCTACCAGGTGGTGCAAAGACGTCAGAGTAAGTCAGGACATGCACTGTTCTGTTGAATCTGGGTTTGCAACCACATGTTCAAGATTATGGCTATTTATTGTTTGAACAACCCTCTATTTCATGCCCCAAAGTAATAAGTAAACAATACATAAAACATATGAAACTATATGTAGTTTATTGAACCACAGTTTGCTTTTTAGACTTGCATCATTGTCTGGATTTATTCCTTAGTGTGCTCGTCAGTGCCCCGCTTGAACAGTATTCACAAAATGGAAGAGGAAAAGTATATAACTGCTCCGCCACTACCCAGAACTGCCAAAATATACAATTTGAAGGTAAGTAACCAGTCATGTCCTAATGTTCTGTAACTCTGACAGGGAGTATTTTGCTATCAAATAGTTTCTCCACAGATCCTGGCACAGAAACTTGGTGAAATCAAATCACAGTTAGAGTAGATTATTAAAAAGATATTTCAGTGCGTAACATTCAGACTTCAAAACTGATATGAATTTAGCAGTTGACGAAGTAAAACAAGCAAAGAAAAGGTCAATAAGGTCAAAAAGGTTTAAAATGACGTAATAATGACATTGAATTCTATTTTTTGTAACTTCCTGTTGAAAATGTAACATATAAAGTGATGTTAAAAGTTCCTGTTTATGGCAGTTTAATGTTTGCAGAAGATACTCTTTATAGTAGTTGTCATGTCAAACAGAGATGTGTTTTAATTGTGATGCTTTGCATTCCATACAGCACCAGGTTTTGCAGTCAACATGTCCCTTGGTTTGACAATAAAAAGTGATCCCACAACACAAAACGCAGTGGTGAGTTGGTGAACTGCAGACATTACCAGTGCTTTGTTAAAATCACTGAGGATCAAAATCCTCTGTCTTCTATGTTTCTGATGTGTTATAAAAATCACTGTGCCTCACACCTGTCCCTCATAAAATCAGCTAATTTTTTTGAGCGTACATAACTTCTGCATGATTAATGAAGCCATACAAATTTTTAGCTTGACATGAATTTTCCAATTCATAAACACTCACATAGGACATTGGGCAAATATATTGACCTATAGTGCCAAAAGAATTCACTCATTTGGCTTCACACATATGCACTTGAGTGACATCCCATTCTTAATCCATAGGGTTTAATATGATACCCGCTAACCCACGGGTAGGGAATTCCAGACCTCGAGAGCCAGTGTCCTGCAGGTTTTAGATGTGTCCCTGATCCAGCACACCTGACTCAAATGACTGAATTACCTCCTCAGTCTGCAGTCAAGTTCTCCAGAGTCCTGCTAATGACTTCTATATGTGATTCAGGTGTGCTGGATCAGGGACACATCTAAAACCTGCAGGACACCAGCTCTCGAGGCCTGGAGTTCCCTACCCTTGCGCTAACCCTTAGCAGCTATAACAGCTTCAACTCTTCTGGGAAGGCTTTCCACAATGTTTAGGAGTGTGGTATTGAGAATTTTTAACCATTCTTTCAGAATATGTCTGTGTAGATTCTCAGTTATCCAGGTCATAGTAGTCTCTGGAGCTTGAAAAAGGCGACTGGACTTCTTTTTTGTTTCTTGAAGACGTTTCACCTCTCATCCGAAAGGCTTCTTCAGTTCTCAACCAAATGGTGGAGAGACCCAGGTATTTAAACCCCTGTGGGCGTAGTCCCCTGGAGGTGGTTATGACCCTCTATTGATCATGTGCTTGAACACATGTGCCCAGGAAACAATGGAGCGGAGTCCTAAGTTGGTTTCAACTGAAACCACTGATTAAATATGACCCACGCCCCCTTCACACCTGGGCACATGTGTTCAAGCACATGATCAATAGAGGGTCATAACCACCTCCAGGGGACTACGCCCACAGGGGTTTAAATACCTGGGTCTCTCCACCATTTGGTTGAGAACTGAAGAAGCCTTTCGGATGAGAGGTGAAACGTCTTCAAGAAACAAAAAAGAAGTCCAGTCGCCTTTTTCAAGCTCCAGAGACATTCTTTCAGAAGCGCATTTGTGAGGTCAGAAACTGATGTTGGATGAGAAGGCCTGGCTCGCAGTCTCTGCTCTAATTCATCCCAAAGGTGTTCTATCAGGTTGAGGTCAGAACTCTGCAGGCCAGTCAGTTCATTCACACCAAACTCACTCATCCATGTCTTTATAGATCTCGCTTTGTGCACTGGTTTTAGTCATGTTGGAATAAGACAGGGCCATCCCCAAACTGTTCCCACAAAATTGGGTGAATGAAATTGTCCAAAATGTCTTGGTATGCTGAAGCATTAAGAGTTCATTTCACTGGAACTGAGAGGCCGAGCAAAACTGCTGAAAAACAATCCCCCCCATCAGTGGCGCAAAAAGGGGGTATGCACTATATGCAATGCATAGGGGCGCCGCACAAGAGGGGGGCGCCAAAACGATGTGGGAAAATATTTCTGTAGTTGCATTTTCTGTATTTAACAGCTGTGCATATGACATGATCAATAACAGAGGCGCGGCGCTGATTAGGCGCCCCTGCGCTCCTTCACCTCCACCTCCTCCTGTCCCCAAGACAGTCGTAAGTTATTTCATAGAAGTCTGTATTTTATAAGTCCATGAATAATTGATTGCACACAATGAACAGCAGTAAATGTTGAGAGGATGCGGATGGGGTGGTGTGTGTGTGTGTGCGCACAGGTTCCAGCTAGCGCCTGGTCTGAGACGATCCTTTAGTCGGCTGAGGATTTCACCTCTTCACTGCATTTAGCAAACAGGAGCCGCCCCGCGGACTCCGCACCGGCTAGATCGCTGCTTTTATCGCTGCTTACCCTCCTTATTATTTCACTGCAATTTACAATCTACCACAGGAGGGAAAGTTTCACAATGTGCACGTTTGATTGTCCCTAAGGTTCATGCGGCGCACTTGGTTTCCGCGGCTACAGAAATCGAAATGACATCCAGCATGAATGAGGAGAAGTAAGAAGAAAAACGAAGATCAAATGAAAATTTCTCAGGCATGATTTAACAGGAGTGGATCATCGCTGACAAATTTTTTTCACGCCTCCATTGTCTGTGTGGTTTTACTCACTGTGCAGAGAATGTCAAGCTGTTATTTTTTCCTTACTTCAGCTGTAGCCCAACCAGAAACGCTCACTATAACCACAATCTGGTGGTAATTCACACCTATTGTGGTTTGGTTTGGTTTTGGTTTGTGCGATTTTTTTTTTTTTTTTTTTTTGGTGCCGTTTCCTTCACTGTCTATGAACTGACAGATTTCCTCAGGCAGTTCATCGCACTGTGTCACTGTAAACAGTGCTGACTGATGTTTTATCCGCTGATCACTGATCAATCGGCAATACGGAAAACGGGTGCACAGTTCTTGGCCTGCTGGCAGCTGTTGCAGTGAGTGGGATTTGTAGTATAAGTGGTGGGAGCACATTTACCCCCTGGCTATTAATAATAGCTATATGAAATCATCTTGCTGGCCGTATAAAATTAGATCGTGGGCCGGAAGTAGCCCGCAGACCTTGGGTCTGACACATGTGACATAGAGAAAAACTGCCAGTACGGAAGTTAAAATGTGCAGATGAAATTTCTGGCTAGAACCCTGGTGTGTGTATGCACGTGGGTTGGGGGGTTGGGGGGGGGCGCCTAAAAATGTGTCCGCATACACCTCAGAAAGTATATAGCTGCGCCCCTGCCCACCATAATCCCCCCTCCACCAAACTTTAGACTTGGCACAATACAGTCAGACAAGTACTGTTCTCCTGGCAACCACCAAACCCAGACTCATCCATCGGATTGCCAGACAGAGATGCGTGAGTTGTCACTCCAGAGAGCATGTCCCCACTGCTCTAGAGTCCAGTGGCAGTGCGTTATACACCACTGCATCGGATGCTTTGGCATTGTGTTTGGGGATGTAAGGCTTGGATGCAGCTGTTCAGCCACAGAACCATAAAGCTCTCCATGCACCGTTCTTTAGCTAATCTGAAGGCCACGTGAAGTTTGGATGTCTGTAGTGATTGACTCTGCAGAAAATTGGTGACCTCTGCACACTATGTGCCTGACCCTTCTCTGTCATGTTACGTGGCCTACACTATTGTAAAATTTTGCATGGCTTTTTTAAATGAAGTTATTTTTATAAAATCAGCAGTTTCTGGTTGCTCGTGAGGGATTTTTATTTTATTATTTATTTTCAGATTTGAGTTGATCTTATATAGAATGAACCATTGTTTACGGGACAGAAAAATAATCAGCCTACTATATTAATGACAACTTGACTTTGTCTCCTCTCAGGTGTGTGGTCCAAACCATTCCAAAGGACTGCAAAAGTATCACCCATGTACAATGGTGTGTGCTTTCATATGGACCGTTCTAACTCATATGGACAACCCATACCCTCTTCTCTTCAAGGTAATTTGGGACTTTATACTTGAACATTAGTCTTACCATCATTTGTCTTTGTCTTTGAATCTCAAATCATTTGAAACTGCATTGAGACTTTACCTTATATATTTAAGCACAAATCAACGGTTAGTCAGAAATACCAATGAAGCAAATGGTCAATTTTTTGGAAAAGGAGATCACTTCAGTTGTAAACGAGAATGACTTCCAGCTAAATGTATGATTTGGTGGACTAAAGCTGACAGACAAGGTCAAACCTGCAGTCATGGGCTTTGATGCAATATACAGCCCGAACTGCCATACTCCCTAAATAACCACAAGGAAAATCTCTTACATCAAGTCTAGACATTGTTAGAAATCATGTCCACATCAAAATAAAGTCCCCCCCCCTAAGTTTTACTTCAGTTAATCTGTTTAATAAGTGAGCTCCTGTATTGAAATGTCATCAAAAGGGGCCTTTCTGCGGTGCTTTGCACTTCATTCATCAACAGAATCTACAGAATGAAAATTAATTTTATCCTTAGGCCACAAAATATTTTTTGAGTCAGTCTGAAGTAGGAAGCTCTTTGTCTTTGTCTCTTTTGGTCTACTCGCTCTGCTTAATTGGTGGGCAAGGTAATAAAACTAAGCTTGGTAGTTTGTTTAGTACACAGGTTATACACAATGCAAGAAACGCCAATCCAGACACACAAGATTTTTAGGAAAATAAAATCTTATTTTTGTAGGAGACTAAGACCCTTTGGTTTCTTTCTAATGCATGGAGTTTGTGTGCTGTTCAAAATCATCAGTGTTGGTGTTGTACTTAAAAAACTGATGTATTACACATTACTTTTTACAGTTTTTTTTTTTTTAAGTAGTGCATTATGTTAAGTACTCACTGGAGAAAGTAATTAGTTTAATTAGTGTTACTCCATAACATGGCCTGAAATGCACTGTCACACCATGACCAGGTAACAATATAAACGTGGTCATGGTGGTATACATGGTGGCCAAAGTACTGACATTCTGTACTTACGTAGAAGTACAAGTACTTGTGTTAAAAACTACTCTGGTAAAAGTTGAAGTACTGGTTCAACTTCTGTACTCAAGTAAAAATAAAAAGGTACAGGCTCTGAAATCTACTCAAAGTAAGAAAGTAAAAGTAGCTCCTTGGAGGACGTTTCTACATCTTTCTTCCATCTTTCTCCATCTGAGTGAAGTTATCTCATTCTTTGCTCTCCCGTAAAATACAGCTGTTCTTTTAGCTAGCAGACACACTGTGTGACAAACGGCACACACTTTTTTTTGTCCTCTACTTTTTCTGTCATTTATTTTCCTCGCCGTTCCGGCGTGCAGCCTCTATGTAAAGCGCAACTAACTCTGGCTCTTTCCGGTCTCCGAGCGAGCGTTGAAGGAGCCTCTCCCTCTACCGTGTGGGGTGCCTGTTCCCTCTCCCCACCCTGTTGTTGCGACTTCCAAGAAAAAAACGCTCACAATCAAAAGCCGGCTCCCACACTGACCGGAAATGCAGCCGTTTCTCAGACACGTTAAAACTAAAGTAAAGAGCTGTGTGTGTGTATATATATATATATATGTATATATATGTATATAGTATCTCTCTCTGTCTATCTGTCTCTCTCTGTCTCTCTGTATCTCTCTGTCTCGTCTCTCTGTCTCTCTCTGTCTCTCTGTTCTCTGCTGTCTCTGTCTCTCTGTCTCTCTCTCTTCTCTCTGTCTCTCTGTCTCTCTCTGTTCTCTGTCTCTCTCTCTCTGTCTCGTCTCTCTCTCCTATGTCTCTCTCTCTGTTCTCTGTCTCTCCTCTTCTCTCTCTCTCTCTCCTCTCTCTCCTCTCTCTCCCTCTTCCCTCTCTCTCTCCCTCTCTCTGTCTCCTCTTCTGTCTCTCTGTCTCTCTGTCTCTCTCTGTCTGTCTGTCTCTCTTCTCTCTCTCTCTCTGTCTGTCTCTCTCTCTCTGTCTGTCTGTCTCTCTCTCTGTGTCTCTCTCTCTCTCTCTCTGTCTCTCTCTCTGTCTCTCTCTGTCTCTGTCTCTCTCTCTTGCTCTGTCTCTCTTCTTCCTCTCTGTCTCTTCTCTTCTCTCTGTCTCTGTCTCTATTTACGGGGTGGGACTCGATTAAAAAATTAATCGAATTAATTACAAGCTTTGTAATTTTAATCGAATTATCGCATTTTAATCGCATTTCAATATTTGACATGAGAAATATTTTAAGTTTAGTTGATGAATGAATCATATACATAAGCTTAAACTTCAAAATTTTGTTTATTTTCCCACCAGTCTACTACACAGACCAATGAAGGGTGGAAGTGCTCCTCTGATAAGCAAACACCTGAAATTAAAGTTAAGCATCATAACTGGATAGTTTTATTCAACATTAATGTCTCACTTGTTATAGTTGGAAATTAATCATTAGCTCAGCTGTATTCCTTGATGCTGAAATGTGTTATGCTTGTTTTAACAGCTTTTTTGAATTAAAGACTTAAAATTAAACCACAAAAAGGAGAAAAAGTTCATTCTCCGTTTAACAGCTGCTTTTACACAGCTGTGCTTCTCACTCACGGTTGCTAGGCGACATGAGCTACGCAGAGGTGACGGCAGCTGATATGAAGGCTAGCCGCTCACTTCCGGCCTTTGTGGTGTTCGTGGGCTGCGAAAGACGTGGGCCGGGTCCTTCGCAGGATGCGGCCCCTAATTTGGACATTGTGCGTCGATATAATCTGTATGCCGGGAACTCGTTCACTGAGAAACGTCCACGGTGCAAGTGCGATTAAAATGCATTAAAATTTTTAACGCGTTAATTTCCCCGTAATTAATTAAATCGAAATTAACGCGTTAAAGTCCCACCCCTAATATATATATATGTATATATATATATATGTATATATATGTATATATATATGTGTGTGTATATATGTATATATATGTGTGTGTGTTGTGTGTGTGTGTGTGTATATTATATAATGTGTGTGTCTAGCTCTATCCCCTTATTTCTTTGTTTTCTCCTTTTTTTTTCTTCTGTCCCTCTCTTCTTCTTACTCTTTCTTTCCTGCCTGTTAGACCTGGCAGTCATATGTGTGAACAATAATCACAACGAAAGAATAAAATTAATAAAAGAAAGCGTGACAAACTTTAACAAGAGTAGCCTATAGAGAACTTATAGAGCTCTTCTTGTAAAAGCAAATATGTTTGGTACAACAATTGGATCATGACGCCATAACCTTCCTCTCCACAAGACCCTTTCGCACATAGACACCAGTAAGGGAACTATGTGAGAGTGCTGTTTGTAGATTACAGCTCAGCATTCAACACCATAGTTCCCTCCAGGGCTGGTCTCAAAAGCCTCTTTCCCACCAACAGGGTTCCGGAGCCGGAGCCGTGAATTGAACCGAGCACTCGGTGCTCGGCCGAAAAACGGGTTCAATTCCGGCCCCGCAAACTAGCTGGTCTGAAACCAGGAACCCGTGCCGAAAGCGGCAGAGGGGCGAGACTCTGCCGTCTCAACATCAAGTTTTCTACCATATTACATGTGTATTACATGAGAAAAGGGAAGCGATTTTTACGGCTGTGAATTTGGTTGGGCTCTAAGACTGAACTTGCTGCTTTGTATCAGTTCATATCACAGATAAAAGGACACAAAGTGCGTACTTGTCGTCTTGCTCTAATCGCTGTCTGTGTTTACCTCTGTGCTGCACACAGATGCTGCAGTAGTTTGGTTTGGACCGTAAAACGTATTTGCAGCACAAGAAAGGAGAGCGTGTTCTCCCACGTTTGTGCGCTTCAGCTTCCGTGTCCAGACGAGGACCCGCCCACACTCATACGTAAAGGAGCAGTTCACAGAAACACGGTGGGAACGCGGGCCCGTTCTTAAGCGTTTCGCCGGTTCATTGGGATTGGCACGGGAACTTGCTCCGGCTCCAGAACCTCGGCGGTGGGAAAGTAGCATAAGCTGTTGGACCTGGGCCTGGGCCCATCCCTGTGCAGGTGGGTTCACAGCTTCCTGACCAGCAGACCACAGGTGGTACGAGTGGGTCACCTCACCTCATCCTCCTCTCACCCTCAACACTGGATCCCCCCAAGGCTGTGTGCTCAGCCCTCTGCTGTACTCACTGTACACCCATGACTGCGTGGCCACGTCAGAGTCCAATGTCATCATCAAGTTTGCTGACGACACTGCTGTTGTGGGACTAATCTCTCACAATGAGGAGACAGCCTACAGGAGAGAGGTCTCCCGCCTGGAGAACTGGTGCCGGGATAACCACCTCCTGCTCAATGTCATCAAAACAAAGGAACTGATTGTGGACTTCAGCAGGAAGCAGCAGAGGGACTACCATCCACTTGTCATCAGTGGTGCTGAGGTGGAAAGAGTGGACACTTTCAAATACCTGGGAGTGACCATCTCACGGGACCTGTCCTGGACTCATCACATAAACATCACTGTGAAGAAGGCCAGACAGCGTCTCTACCTCCTCAGGCGGCTGAGAGACTTCAAGCTCCCACTCAAGGTGCTCAGGAACTTTTACACCTGCACCATTGAGAGCATCATGCGTGGGAGCATCACCACCTGGATGGGAAACTGCACTAAGCAGGACTTCATGGGCCTAAAAAGGGTGGTTCGTTCAGCTGAACGGACCATCAGAACCACCCTCCCCAACTGCAGGACATTTACACCAAGCAGTGCAGGCTGAGGGCCATGAAGATCCTAAAACAGCCCAGCACCCCGGACACTCTCTCTTCTCCCTGTTCCCATCAGGCTGGCGTTACCGCTGCCTGAGGGCTAAGACTGAAAGGTTGAAGAAGAGTTTTTACCCACAAGCCATCCGTCTGCTCAACTCTGAGCCCTAACTGGACTATTATTGCACTATGTAAATAATATAATATTCTATAGTTCCATGTAAAAGTGTGTATAGTATATAGAGTATAGTGTATAGTATATAGTGTATAGTGTGAATTACTTATTTTTATTTGTATTCTTCTTATTTATATGTGTGTATATATGGTTGCAGGTACAAAATACATTTCACTGTGCATTGTACTGTGTATAACTGTGCATGTGACAAATAAACTCTATCTATCTATCTATCTATCTATCTATATCTATCTATCTATCTATCTATCTATCTATCTATCTATCTATATCTATCTATCTATCTATCTATCTATCTATCTGTCTGTCTGTCTGTCTGTCTGTCTGTCTGTCTGTCTGTCTGTCGTCTGTCTGTCTGTCTGTCTGTCTGTCTGTTTGCAAAAACTGCCAGACATGACAGGCTTAAAAAAAAAAAGAGACGTTTGCCTGAGTATGTGATATTTATAGTCCAGTTACTGAGAGGCTCAGAAGTTTAACCCATAAAAATTAAATTCAGTTCTCCATCATCTCTTTGACAGAGTGCCCGCTGCAATCAGACATTGCCTTTCTGTTGGATGGTTCAGGCAGCATACATGGTACTGATTTTCGAACAATGAAGAAGTTTCTGAAAGATATAATCCAGTCATTTTTCTCAAGTGATGCACAGGTGAGACACTGGAGTCCCACTGTTAGTCCTAGCAAAGACATAAAATAGTTACATTCTTCTTTAACACCATAAAACAAGAGTGGTTTATTTGTTTTAAATATTTTTTTAATCTCTTCTTTCAGTTTTCTGTTTCCCAGTTCTCAGGGGCACCACAGGTTCATTTTTATTTGAAGAAATTTTCCTCATCTGTATCAGTGGAGAATGATATCAGTGAAATACGTCAAAGGGTGGATCTACTCACACAGCTAAGGCCATCAGATATGTTGTGTAAGGGATACAATAATATGAAGCAGTCCAGTGAACTTATTAGCTTGATTTGTGAGGTACAAAAATCTCTGTAATGTTGAAAGATCATTTTAAAGAAGAAGGATGCAGGCTCAAATAACAATCAATCATGCAAATTAACCTATGACCACAAGATATACTGTAAAAAGCTGTTTCTTGCTGAAATTAAATTTTTTTTTATTTGACAGGAAAAACGTGTTCACACAACAAAGTGGTTCTAGACCAAATGTGAAGAAGGTCTTGATAGTAATTACAGATGGAGAATCTAATGACAGGAATGATCTGAGAGGTGCAGCACAGCTAGCAGAGAATGAAAACATTTTCGATTTGCTATTGGGGTAAGTACTTCCATTATTTAAACTTGCAAAATGTTGAGCTTCATACTGATGGTGTGTTTTGCTCATTGTCAGACTTCAGTCACATGATGCTGCACTATATGGAGAAAAGTATGGCTCACCCACTCTTGAAATCCTTAGAAGCTGCTTGGCCATGGAAACCCATGCCATGAAGCTCCCGGTACACAGTTTTTGTGCTGATGTTAATGCCAAAGGAGGTTATTCAGTCAGCAAAGTGTTTTGACTTGCACACTGTGCACCCCAGCACTCAGCCACCCTCTTTCAGTGAGCTCTTTAGAATGACCTGTTCTTTTGCAAATACTACATGGTGTGGTTTCTTGATATTGATGCCATGATATTGTGTTTGAAGGAATTCTTGGGCAACACAGTCTTTATAAAATAACATAAGGTTTATTACAAAGACAATGTCAAACAGACTTCTCGAGACGCCTGGGAGCTGTGGCAGTGGGATCGAAAACACCTGAGTTCAAACATTAAGAAGGGTGGCCACACTTTTGGATATACACATTTGTCCATAGAGTGTATTTAATTAAATGAAAAAGCAGAATTACTGATGGAAACCGCCATGGTTCCTGGGTCTCAGACTTAGTGCTTTGCGTTTGACTTCTAATTCATTAATCATTTTTAGTTTGATTCTTAATTTGTCTACTGTTTAGTTTTATTTTGGTAACACCTTGTTTTGTGTGTTTAGTATTCAGTTGTTTCCAACAGCCGTTATCACTTTCTTGTGTATAAGTAGCTTCAGTTTCCTCTCTGTCTTTGTTGGTGCATTAGTTATCCAACCCCATGATGTTGGTTGTTTTTCTGTTGTCATGATTTTGCCCGGACTCTTGGATATAATTACCTTTTAAACTTTGTTTTCCTTGGACTATCTTCATTTACTCATTAAAGGTACATTATACATTTACATTCTGCCTACCTTTGTTTTAAATCTGAATCTGGGGACCCCATCCACACTCAGCCTTGACAGAAACATAGACAGTGTGGATAATACAAATGTAGCCAATTCAGAATAAAAGAAAAAAAAGTGTAAGTATTATTTTACAGCATGAGATAATTGTTATCATCATTAGGGCTCTATTCAGTGTTAGTGTGCATAATTCTGTCTGCAAATTTTATTACAAATGGAATAAAAACTTTTTATGTACCGTGAGCAAATCATTTTTCATAGTATGACAACCAAAGCATATTTTGAAATCCTAGGTGGGGAATGCCTTTAACAAACCTGCAGCAAAGGAAGAACTGGACACCATTGCATCGTCTCCCTCAGACAAACACGTGTTTCGAGTGGAGAACTTCAACGCACTTGAAATAATAAGACAGAATCTGCAGGACAAAATTTTCTCAATTGAAGGTACAAACATAAAGTTACTGTTGCAACTTTGTTAAAATTCCTGTAATTGTTTCAAAAATGAAAATGATTACATTTTATTAAACATGATTTTCAGGTGCTCTGTTATTCACAAGAGTTTTGCCCCTCCCAAAGGGGTTTGTGTTCCTTCCTGGAATTGAAGGAATAATGTTTGATTTTTTTTATGTAACCCACTACAAAACCACTAAAATAATACATAATACATTCTATTAATGATTAGAGATACTGATAGTGTTTCATTTCAAGCTAACCAGCCTGTCACTATACATTAGTGAATTAAACAAATGCTCAGACACTTTCTAATAAACAACAAAGAAATCATGTGAAATTACTATGTGAAGCATAATAAAAGAATTAACTTGTAAATGGAATTTTTTGTATTGTGTGCGCCTTTTACAGTTTCATCTGTTTTTCTATTACAGGATCTAAAAACAGTGGCGATTCACTGAAAATGGAAATGTCTCAAGAGGGATTCAGTGCAGCTTTTGTGCCTGAGGTAATTAAAACTACCAGAAAGTGACCACACAGTCTAGTCATAGAAAGATAAGATAAGATAAAATAAGGTTTATTTGCCACATGCACAGTTATACACAGTACAATGCACAGTGAAATGTATTTTGTACCCGCATCCAGTAATAAGTAGAATATATATAATAAGAACAATAAAAATAAGTATTTCACACTATATAGAATATAATAGAACAATTTACATTGTGCATAATGCATTTTAGGGTCCAGAGTTGAGAAGACGGCCTGGCTTGTGGATAAAACTCTTCTTCAATTTTCACTCTTAGTCCTCAGGCAGAGGTAACACAGGCCTGATGGAAAGAGGGAAAAGAGAGCGTGTCCAGGGTGGTTGGGCTGTTTTAGGGTCTTCATGGCGCTTAACCTGCACTGCTTAGTGTAAATGTCCTGCAGGTTGGGCAGGGTTGTTCTAATGGTCCGTTCAGACCTCCCTTCTGTAGGCTGTCTCTTCATTGTGGGAGATTAGTTCCACAATGGCCCTGTCGTCAGCAAACTTAATGATGATGTTGGATTGCAGTGATGTTTAACCTCTTTCACCGCTCTGCGACCGTTGTATGAAGCAGCTTTGTAGTCCTCCATGTTCCCAGAGGTGAGGCCGGAGTTGTAGGCAGCGTTGCAGGACCTCAGAGCGTCACGGACAGATTTATCCAACCACAGCTTCTGATTGGCAAAAGTGTTGATGGTGCTCCTAAGCGAAGTGTCATCAACAACTTTTCCAATAAATGCTGAGAAACATGTCTGAGTCGCCTGAATCCAAGCACCCTGCAGAGTGACCTCTGTTTGTCACTTTGCTGACAGCAGGGGCTCCTGTCTGAGCCTTTGTTTGTATTGTGGCATGAGAAGGACAAGGGTGTGCTCTGACTTCCCAAAGAGGGGAAGAGGCTTTGCTTTGTAGCCCTCTTTGAATGGAGAGTAGCAGTGGTCTAGAGTCCTCTCTCCTCTGTTGGGGCAGTTGATGTGTTGAGTAAGCTCCGGTATCACCTTCTTCATGTTTGCACTTCTAAAGTCCTCAGCTAGAGCTGCATCACGCTGGTTTGCCCAATAGGTGGAAACAACCTCATGCAGCTCAGATAGTGCAGTGTCCGTGTCCACCTGGGGTGGGATACAGACGGCGCTGGTAGCAGGGGACGGCATTTCAGGGTTAGGAGCTCCAGTTAATCATTAGGCACACACCTCCTACTCTTGATTTCCCAGACTCGCTTGTTCTGTCCATGCAAATGAACTTTGAAGAACTCTGGCAGCTGTACGGCATGGTTTGGTCAGCTATGTCTCCATGACACAGACGATGTTGCAGTCCTGTAAGTCCCTCTGGAACTGTATCGTGGCCCTAAGTTCGTCCGGCTTGTTATCCAATGACTGGACATTAGCCAGCAGGATGCTCGGCAGTGGTGTTTGGTTTGCTTTATGCCTCAGCCTCTCTATTACACTGGCTCTTTTCCCTCGGGGCCTTGTGTGTGATCTGGTGGCCACGCTCCCTCCTTTGTTTGAGCTGGCCCACTGGTGCAGGATGTCCCGAGGCCAAGCCAGGTCAGGAGAAAAAAGTCTCAGAATACAGCCAGAGTTCTGTATTCCAATGTTTAAAAGAGTCTGTCTGTCATACGTGATATGACACAAAGCAGGCAAAATTATAAAATCAAAAATTAAGGCAAAAAGGAATATATACAGAAAAAATGTGACAGCTGCTGACCTCACCAGTACCATCTTAACCAGATTCACATGTGCCTGTGTTGCACTTTTTTTTTTTTTACTTAAAAGCAAACAGACAGTTATACAATTGAACAGAATCCAGGTTTTCAATGTAAAATAAATTATATATAAAATACATTTTCTGTCTACACTGTAGGGAATTCAGATGTCTATTGTTGGTGCAAACCAGTGGAAGGGAGGCTACATGCAGTACACAACAGAGGGCCAGAAGGTGAAAACATATGAGGATGTGTCTTTGGAGCCTGACAGTTATCTTGGTAAGAATATTACACTTTTAACAATCTAGCGTGTTCATGTATATTCACAGCTCTGCTGCATTTCTTTCATCCAAACATGTTAATCAGTTTGAAAAGTTGACAAAATGTAAAAGAAGCAATAAGGAGTCTTAATCTGTCTTTCCCCTTTTGACTACCTAAATTCTAGGTTACTCCATGGCAATTGCTAAAACCCAAAGTGGCTCTCTGACAATTGTTGGTGCTCCAAGATATAACACAGAGGAGTTGTGATCGCTGTTGACAGAGAAAGCTTGAAAAACCAAAAGATTGAACCCTTTTCATCCCAAGTATGTATTTACAGTAAGATAGATCTGAATAACATTGTAAACTAAACTTTGCATAAAGAGGAAGGAACTTTCTGTTTGGTCAATTATTTCTTTGTTGTGCATTTTGGCAATAAAATTTATACCATTGGAAAGACTGTTTATTTCCCCTTAAATGGTCCCAAATTTGTAAAATGCATTATTGGGTTGAGCAGTGGAGTAGAGTATGTGGGCCACACCCATGAAAAACTTGCCAAAATTTCTCTGCTAATGCCAAACAGCTTATTCTGCCATTGAATCTTAACCGTTTACTGATTTAACAAACAGTGGTTTCACAATAGCCTGGCACCTCGTCCTCATGCTGGTCACCAGCTTGGTCACACACTGCTGTGGGATGGCGTCCCATTCTTCAACCAGCATTTGTCTTAAGTCAGCCAGTGTTGTTGTGTTGGTCACTCTGGCATGAAACTGATCGCAGAAATATTCAAACTCTGGAGGTAGTCTCTGATAAACCCTACTATATTGGTGTGAGGGTTGTCATTTTGGAGGATAGAATTAGTTCCCAGATTGTCGAGATATGGGATTGCCACTAGTTGCAGAATCTCATATTGATATTTCTCTGCACTGAGATTGTCTCCAATGATGAGAAGCCTTATTTTTTCCAGTGAGGGAGATGCCGCCCTATGACAAAAGCTGTTGCCTGTTTGGCATTGGCAGACAGCATTTGGCAAGTTTTTGGTGGGCGTAACCCACATACTCAACCCTGCTGCTCAACCCACAAATGCATTTCCCTTACAAATGTGGTGCCATTTAATATACAGGCTTTCCAGACGTATAGGATGTATTGGCAAGGACCATTGTTACAACAAAGAAATAATCGACCAAATAAAAATTTCCTTACTTTTTGTGCTAAGTTTATGTATAAATTATTTTCTCAAAGAAAAACTGTTTTTATTTTCCTTTAAGTGATTCTTTTCATTAATGCTTACACAGTATCAGACTGGTGAATATTTTGGGGCAGAGGTGTGTGCCATGGACATAAATAATGATGACATCACTGATCTAATCTTCCTATCTGCCCCAATGCACATGGAGCCTAATGGAGAGGGAAGAGTTTATGTTTGCAGACTAACTGGTTTGGTAAATCACAGTTTGATGCCCTGCTATTAAACTGATCATTTTATTTGCCAACTTTTTAATGACCATAAAATATTCTCCTCCTTTCAGTTTGTCGAGTGTAATTTTGATCATCCGTTAATACTCAGAGGACATGCAGCTGTCAAAGGAAGGTTCGGCTCTCTCTTGCTGTGCTGCCTGATCTAAACTCAGATGGATTCAGGGATTTGGCAGTTGGAGCACCTTTGGAGAATGATGGTGAAGGCAGCATCTACATATTCAACAGTGAAGGAAGAAGAATCAGCCACACTTACTCACAAGTACACAACAACAAAGGGCTACAAAGATGACTAAATACATCTATCATGTAAAGTCAATATCTATGCAATCTGCAGCTTGGTAATAAAAATATTTCCATGTACACAGAGAATTACTGGCTCTGAGGTTCAGTCAGGACTGAAGTTCTTTGGCCTATCAATCAGTCAGTCATCTTTTGACCAGAGTGGTGATAAACTGCCTGACTTAGCAGTAGGTTCAAAGGGCACAGCTGTCTTACTGAGGTTTGTCCAAATTAATTTAGTCATGCATTCGGGTCAGAACACCAAAATTATAATGTTCAAAATTATAATTGTTCATGTTGTTTCCTATTTTCCAGATCAAGGGCCATAGTAATGGTGAAAGCTGAGGTGTCATTCAGCCCAAACCAAATTCCTACTCAGAATGTAGACTGTTCAAAACCACTGGAAACACAGCTACAATCTGCTTTACCATGAGCAGAGTGTCTCCAGTCAACACAGGTTCATCATTCTCCTCACTTTTTCTACACCAAAAAGCTACTGCCCATCAGTTAACTTTGTGTTTATGCTCCTTTGTAACATTTTAATGTCTTATTTATTGCAGCTCAAGCAAGGATTAATTATACTTTAACACTGGATGCCACTCGCAAACCTCCAAAAAACCGAGCTTACATCAGTGGGAAACAACGAGAGCAGTCTGGATCAGTAACTGTTGACTTAACTAGCAAACAGTGTTCAACTGTAAAATTCCTTATTGAGGTAAAACCTAATAAAAACAACAGAAAAAAAATTAATATGAACAGTGAAATTTGATTTGGTAAACAGAAGCTTTTGACTTCCATTTTATTTTTAATAGTCCTTCAAAACTGAATCTAAGTAAAACTCTGCTCTTTTCTTGCAGGCCTGTCCCGAAGATGCTCTCAGTGCACTTTCCAATGAGCTACAATTCATGTTTGATGGTTTGCCCTCAAACGATCTTAGACCAAGTCTTGCTGAGCAGGCTCAAACAACAACCATTTATCCCGTAAGTGACCTTTAAAGACACCTTATTAATGAGACAACTGAACCTAGTCTTTAGTGCAGAAAACAGCTTTAGTTTTGCCTTTAACTTGCAGTTGACAGTACTTAGTGGAGAGACTTCTACTGAAGTACTTGAAGTAAATGAGTCAGCATTACTACAGTGGCATCTTGCTGCCATAAATGCAAGCTGTACTAAAAAGTGCAGTTTTCTATTTTTAACTTTACTTTCCACAGTATGTACCTCTAGTTTTGACACTGGGAGAACCTGTGAAGTTCTCAGCTGCTCCAACAGCAGTGGCAAATGTCAACTTGGAAAGAAATCAAATTGAAAATACACAAGCCTTTACCTTATGAAGTGTGCTTCCATCTGAGATTACACCTTGGACAGACAGGTTTCTTGGACTAAGATGTTTTCCAGAATTGGATCCAGAATATTAACACAAATTATGTTCTCAGAAAGAACAGCAGGAAAGCCCATCTAGATTGCAGAACATCCACTGTACAGTGGTTGCTGGATTCACCTTTATAGTGAATAAATAATGTATAATATAAATACTTTTCCCATCATGTTCTCTTCCATAGTTAGGGTTTGAGATCAACTGTGGCACCGACAACAAATGTGTTGATAAACTAAAAGTGGATTTCAACTTCACCAGGTGAGATGCAGTTACAAAACTTAAGCTTTGCTTGTGTGTCTGGTACTGTAACATGTTAGATTTAAGAGCTTGCACACTAAACCTGATCATGAAGTAAAAAACAGGTTATTATTTATTTTGTATTATCTAGTTTAAAGTAACACACATCCCATAGTCAGTGCATCATATACACCCTGTTAGTGGCATTGCTTCGATACAGACTCACCACTTGAAATAGAGGCCATAACAGATTGGTGCTCTGTGGATCGGGCAGCAATCAAGGTGGAGGTCCTGGCAGTTTGACCCCCAGTTGATAAATCAGCCTTTAGGGACATGGAACAACACCTCTTTAGGGGGAAAACCCTGAGCTGGTACTTAAGGCTGAGAAGTATTGGCTAGCTATAATTGGGCTTGCCTCAACACATAGCTTGGGCTCTGGAACCAGTCTGCTGGAGAGGGGCTGGGCTCTGTGCTACGCTGGAGTTTCCATCAGTGAGAGACAGCAGCCAGGGGTGGGTATACCTGTATCCCCTTGCTTTGTTTTTCTCTGTTGGATGAGAGGGCTGCTTTCCTGTGCATTTGGGTTAGAGAATGGGTCCCGATTGTCACTGTACCCAGCCTTCTTGGAGTCTTGTGTGGGGTGGTTGTAGGCGCTCCTCCTGGGGAGTGCATTACCGTGCTTGGGAGACTTTAATACTGACGTGGGCAATGACAGTATGACTTTGAGGACTGTGACTGGAAGTAGCAGTGTGCCCGATTTGAATTTGAATGGTATTTTATTGTTGGACTTCTGTGCTATCAATAATAAACACCATACTTAAGCATATGTTTGTCTATAAGTGCACTTGGCACCAGGATACCCTAGACCACAGGTCAATGATTGATTTTTTTATTTTTATCATTGTATCATCAGACCTGCAGCTTCATGTCTTGGACACTTGGGTAAAGAGATGAGCAGAGTTGTCAAATGATGTGAGTTGGAGGCTGTGTGGGAGAATGCTGGAAAGACCTGGCACATCTAAACATATAGTTAGAGTGCACTGGGTGAGTGTGGGAGAAGCCCCAGTTAGCAAGATCTTTAATTCCCACCTCTGGCAGAAGTTGTCAAGGCATAGGGACATTGAGTCCAAGTGGACTGTGTTCTACACCTGTGTTGCTGAAGCCACTGAACGCAGCTGTGGTTGTAAGGCAGTTGGTGATATCATTGAGCTAATCCCTGAACTAGATGAAAGGATCCAAACAAACTGATGAGGAAGTCCTATTGAGCTTGGTTGGCTTTGTGGGACTCAGGAGGCAGCTGACAGGTACAGACAGGTCAAGTGCAGTGTGTTCATAACTTTTATGGATATAATTTCTAGGCACAGCCATATGATGACAGATTTTCACTTTGGCAGCCTTAGGATCATGTCTCTGCTTTTGGCAGATGATGCGGTTCTTTTGGCCTCATCAGGCTATGAGCTTCAGAGTGCAATTAGGGTGGTTTACAGCAGAGTGTGAATGGCTGGATTGAGAATCAGCGGCTCCAAGTCTGAGACCATGGTTCTCAGCCTGGAAAAGGGTGGAGTGCTCATGATGGGGGACAGTGGAGTGGAAGATTGACAGACAGACTGACATAGCATCTGCAATCGATGTGGACACTGCAATGATCTGTTTCTGGTAGAAAAAAAGAGCTGAGTGATTTATTTATTGCTGATTTATTGGTGGGATCAATGTCCCAACTTTCACCTGCAGAGCTGTGAGGACGGGAAGAATGAGATTGTCAATGCAAACAGCAGAAATGAGTTACTCTGAAGGGGGGCTGGGCTCTCCCTTCGAGATAGGATGAGCAACTCAGTTGAAGTAGTTCGGGCATCTGACTAGGATGCTTTCCTGGATGCCTCTGAAGGTGACAAGCCTGCTCCACTGCCTGTTTCCCTGATTAAGAGAGATTATGCCTCTTGGTTGGCTTGGGAAATGCTTCAGTGCCCATTTGGATGAGCTGAAGGAGGTAGCCAGTGAGAGCGAACTCCTGGCATCTCCACTGCTGCCACCATGACCCCAACCTGGATGTGTCAGTGTCAGAAAATTGATGGATTTTTCATAAAGCAACATCAGTTGTTTCTTACGTTTTGTGCTAATTAGCAACTGTTTGAATGTTAACTGAGTAAATTAAAATGGTAACTACACCTTCCTAGTTAGCACCAAAATTTTAGCACAGTCATTATTGCTATGCTAGCCATCAACACAAAGGTACACTATATTTAGCCTCTTATAAGTTTAGCCTCATGGTGCAGCAGTCCCGTCGCCAGATCTCAGTCTTAATGGGGGCTTATGAAATCCAACAGGGGGGCACCACTATTATTAGCTTTGATTAGTGATCTGGTTTGGTGTGGCGGGCCAGGGCGGGCCAAGCGTGATCAGTGGGCGGGCTCGGCCCCCTAGGGGCCCGCCCAATAGCGACGGGTCTGCGGTGCAGTCTTTTTTCTTCTCCTTTTTTTTTCTCATCTCTCTCATATTCTGCCAGATCCTCAGAGGTTAAAGTGGGCATTGATGAGCTTTTGGAAGTCAACAGTCACAGTGGAGAACAGCGGGGAAAAACTCATAAAACAGTCGTGTTATTCTCACGTACCCAGCTGGTTCTCTCCTACAGGAAGGTTCACCATTCAGCAGGTAAGGCATCAGGATCAAGTCTGTATCAGTTCATCCCTGACCTGCTGGCTCTCCCAATGCATACAGCAAGTCATTTTTTTTTTCTAATCAAGGGAAGAATGAGTGCAGCTTCATTAGACAGTGAAGATGTTTATCACGAGGAAGCACAGACTGCACTATTGACAAGCCAATTTTCAAGAGCAAAGCTAAGGTTTGTTTTGTTTTTTCTTTCAGGGTGGGGGTGGGAAAGTTGTATGATTATTTCTTCTCACTTCTGCAGTTTGGCAAATCTAGGAGTCAATCTGATCTCACCTTTTTTTTCGATTAAGGCTCCTTCATTGTCTCCTATGATATTGAAACAACAGTCAACTTGAGAGAAAGATTTTTGTCACGGCAAAATGCCACGAGGTACTGTTCCTTTGGTACAGATGCTCATTTCATTTTATTTAAACAATAGTCCCACAGACACAGTACAAAGTATTTTCACTTCTCTCTTTCAGTGGAAATCAGGAGAATATCACTATAAGTGAAATCTACAAAAAGAATGGATTGATGTGGAAGTACAGCATTTTTATGACATTTGAAAAGTATGTATTGTTCTCTATGGAACAAATTATTTTATAAAATAACAAATGTTTTATAACATAGTATTCATTTAATGTTTAAAATATGTCTGTTTAAGCTCCCTCAGCTACAACAATTTCACTTTTGGGATGAATAATTTGCAGAAACATTCAAACAATCTATCCAGGTACAATAAAATAAAATAAAATATAATACAAATGATTGTATGACTGTATATATATTGTATAACTATAATAACTATAATAACTATAATAACGCTTGGCTGTCTTTTTTCTTTCTCTCCAATCTTCTAGGTACCAAATGATATCAGAGCGCTTAATTTCAAGCTGTGGTGATCAGGGTTCCAGTGAAGCTTGGTGAAAAAGACATTTGGGTGGATTTGAGCAGTCTGCAGGTAATATATATGTCAAAGTTTCCAAACTTTGCTGTGGGATCAATGTGATTTGGCAAATTAGGACCAATCACACTGATATTAATTTAAATGTATTATTTCAGATTGCAGACTGTCGAGAGGAGAAATGATGAAGAACCAGGTGTCAGAGATTTTGTCCAAAGATACAAGAGGATAAAGTTTGTGGTAGTACGACTTTGCACTTGTGCACCCACCTGCACATTTAACTGTGTTATAGATTCATAAATTCATATTACATCTGGATTACAGCTTGTGTTACATCCACTCTTCTTAAATCACCCACAGGACTGCTCTGTAGCCAGGTGCGGAGTGGTTCAAGTGCAACACTTCATGGAATACAGGAGAGCAGGATGTACAAAATATCTGCCAACCTCAGTTCAGCATGGATAGAAGCAGGTAGTTGTGTTAAATATGTTAAATACTGTGCTGATTACATATTTGAATTACAATCCTAACATATACTAAAAAAATATGTCAGTTATAATAATTTCTGTCTTAAATTGAACAATAATTTAGACTCATCCCACTCATTTTTTTTTTTAGATTGGACTTCAATCTGCCAAATTCCTCTTGACAGCACAGCCAGTCTGGAGTACGACAAAAACCAGTACATCTACTTTTCAACAGGGTCAATAACAATCCTCCAGTTCGCAAGGTGATTACAAATTATTTTCTCTTGTTTATCTTGTTATGCAAGAGCTTGAAGTGTCAACCTGTCACCTCATCTCTCAGATTGAGGCAGAGTAGAAGTGTATTCTGAGCCAGAGTTCACCAAAGAGATCATTGAGGATCCCTGGAGGGTTGGCTTTACTGGCTTTACTCACTGCTGGCCTGTATAAGGTGAAAGACTCTTCTTAAAGTTTTCCAATTAATTACAAAGCTGTAAAGTTTGTAAAAAAAAAAACCTGTCAATTTAAAAAAATAGTTTAAAGGTCTTTATATTCTCTCACACTGCAGATATTTTCATTAATTTTTAATGCAATTGTAATGCATAATTGATGCATTTTTTTGTCTTTTTCTTTGCACTCCCAGGCTGGATTTTTCAAGAGTAAATACAGTGAAATGTTACAAGAAAATGCAGAAGGTGGTCCAAGTCCAGAGAGTGATGCATTTGCACCCCCAGCAGAACAACAATGATCACATTTGTAGACGTGTAATTAATGTATGTGAAAGATATAGACCATCCTGATATCTTTAGGAATGAACATGGCACGTTGAAATGTCAATGCTACCACATTTGATTCATTAAACAAAAAACAACTTGCTGTGTCGTGAATCACTCCCTCATTCACTGATTGACTGTTATCTACAACCAGAGCCGGTCTCAGCCTTGAAGTGGCCCTAAGCAAAATTTGAATTGGGGCCCCCTTCGTACCACTTCATTGTCCCCTGAACCTAACCATTACAGTAATCCCTCGCTACTTCGCGATTCATTTTTCGCGGTTTTTCAATCAATATTAGTGTAAAATATTTATTGCGGTATTTTCGCTGTTTCGCAGGTTTTAGTGGTACTTGTTCTTCATATGCATAGTATGTGTTGTACAGTAATGTATATATTTTTTGTGTAAGTGTGTGGGAAGGGTTTATAAAAACTTAAAATAGTGTATAACTACTAAAATAATGTATAAGTATTAAAATAAATACAGCGTCCCTATTTCGCAGATTTTGACTTATCGCGGGTGGTCCTGGAACGTAACCCCCGCGATAAGTGAGGGATTACTGTATTAATGCTAGAGGGTTAAGCATTGGTGTTTCAGCCTAATGTACACAAGCCTACTGTATTTTCAGTTCAACTCAATTTTTACAGCACCAGATCACAAGAAACAATAATTACACAGAAAACCCAGAATGGTATGTGAGAGTAGAATTTTTACAAATACGAATACCTTTATAGTCCCACAATGGGGAAATTACAGTTTAAATTCTAATTCTGGATTTAACAGGAGCCAATGAAAGAAGCCAGTATGGGAGAAATATGCTCTCTTTCTAGTACTCTAGCTGCAGATTTCGAATCAGCTGAGGCTTTTCAGGGAGCTTTTAGGACAGCCTGATATAATGAATTACAAATAATCCAGCCTAGAAGTAATAAATGAATTAGCTTTTCAGCATCACAACCGAGACAGGATGTTTCTAATTTTAGAAATATTGTGTAAATTCAGTCCTACATAATTTGTTTGAAGGACATATACTGGCCAAATGACTCCAAGAGTTCTCACAGTGTTACTGGAGGTCAAGGTAATGCCATCCAGAGTAAGTATCGGTTTAGACACCGTGTTTCTAAGATTTGTGGGGCCAAGTACAATAACTCTGATTGGACCTGAATTTAGAAGCAGGAAATTAGAGGTCATCCAGGCCTTATGTCTTCAAGACTAATTCATGTGTGTCATCTGGCTCATGGATGGATAAACTGTATTTCAGTAAGATACATATTGTAAAATTTTGTCATGTCCATGACTTTGAGGGGTTGGGACAAGTATCAGTGCATGCCATGTCCAATCTAAAGGGCATAGACTTTTACCTGTATTAAAAAAAAACAAAACACAGTTTCATGGTAATGTGGGTGAGCTCAAGGGCCCCCTGGTGCTCAAGGGTCCCTGTGCAGCTGCATGTGTTGCCTATGCCCTCGGGCTGGCTCTGTCTACAACAAAGGTTCCTACCTGGTGGCCATGACCCTCAAATCAAGGTCACAAAATGAATGAGAAAGATCCAGGTACATTTATTTTTTACAAAGGGCATAAACCAGGGAGAACACACTCCCCTTCTGCAAACTCTATTTCTTGTGCTGCAAACATATTTTATGGTCGAAACTAGAGATGTGTGCGATTACTCGACTAGTCCGACTAATCGTCGATATAATTAGGTTAGCCTAATTATTAAGGTTTAATTAACCTGTTAACTGGCAGCACCAAAATCACCTGAAAAAACTACATAACGCCCTCTGGTTATTATTTGCTCTGGAAAAACCCATTTCTGTCACCTGACACTGCATGTAAAACAACAGGACACAACCGAAAGGTAATTAACACATGTAATGCACCTGCATTGCAGTGTTAATTTCGTTGACAAACCATGCGTTGAGGTAAACCGGACTATATCTAGTAGGTACTTCTCAACCTCATGCAATAGCTTAGGCTCCTTCCCCACCAGAGAGGTGACATTCCATGTCCCAGTAGACTCTTACAGACTATGTCCATCAAAGGATGAGCGTACATTTTGGCAATGGAAGTGAACTGCTACTCCATTCAAATCAATAGGAACAGCAAGACTTCACTGCGGTTAAACGTGATTTAAAAGCGATATCAGCATCACAATGTCTGGCTCCTGCGCATTTGGCTGTCAGAATTTCTACTCCACCAAAAGTGGACTGAAGTTGTACCGAATCCCATGGGATCACGGCCCGTGGTTGCAAGCCATCAAATGTATTGATAAAAACTGGACTGAGGACACGGTCCAGAAATGCTCGCGTTGATGCGATCAGGTAAAGTTATTTATCTACTCTGGTTATACCGGGATGTCAGCTTTAGATAAATACTAATATCCAAAGTAAACAGCATTAGCTGGTAGGCTATTTGGCTTTTAAACTGTAGTGTGGCTGCTATTTACAGGTGAGGTATCACTGGACTCAGAGAGTCCTGATTTTTAAACTAATATTAATAGTACTATAGATTCCATATGCAGTGCCAGTCAAAAGTTGTGCAGACTCGCATATGAAATGGTTGAATGTGTCCCAGGCATGCTCAGCCACCAGGCGCTCTCTGTTGAGCTCCCGCCCTAGGCCTGGCTCCAGGGGTGGGCCCCAGTAACCCTGTCCAGGACTGTATAAACCAGTCCTTGGTGTGTCTTCCATAGGGGTCGTTGGAATTTCTTTTTGTCTGGCCATCACCCAGGACCGATTTGCCATGGGAGACGCATCCAGAACTGCAAACCCCCCAGGACAACATAGCTCCTGGGATCGCTGGGAACACACACACCCCTCCACCACGATAGTGTGGTAATTCACGAAGGAGGTATAATTAGTGTATTAGAAAAAGGACGTCATTTCACAAAAATAATGCAGTCTTGTTGTTATAAATGTAAAAGTCCTTTTTAAATGCTAATATACTTGCTTCAGTGTGAATTGTGTATCAACAGTTCTTTTAATACATATGAATGGAGTCATATAAAGAGTGTTAACAGCTGTCAATCAGTTTTATACTGCTATGCAATAATGAACTACATCAATGACCCCCAACAACAAATAATTACCAAGAAGAGCATGTTATCAACTGGAGGTCGCGAGACAGTACGTGGAGGAAGATAATTCTGTGGTATTCGTTTCATGCAATAACAGCACTTGATGCACACACACACACACACACACACACACACACACACACACACACACACACACACACACACACACACACACACACACCACACACACACACACACACACACAATTGAGAGGCTGGAATTTGATTTAATCAGAGATGGAAATTTAAAGTTTTTCAGTCTGAGTTAATAAAGGTTGAGTTTGGTTACTACTTATATTTAAGCTTCAGTAGGTCCTTAGTCATCGTGAGTGAGAACCATGGGCAGGCAGGATGCCAGAAATATAACACAAAAGGAACTTAAATAAAAATGATGGTGTTATGTGATCACAAAGTTATAAATCCAGGGATGTGTTAACCTTCTTCTTTGGGATGTACCACAACACATTGAAGCTCTTATGGCTTGTGTTCAGTTTGTTTATCTGTATTAGATCATCTTTTGTAGGCTGTTTGTTCCATGTTTATTTCAGTGTGATACATGTGAATTCTTGTCAGGGTTTTTTTTGGTTATTTGAGTTGAGTTCCTGAGGATTTTGGTTTATTTATTCCAGCTCCCCAGAGTCCTCTGTATGTTGCCAAGTCTTTGTCCGTGTTCAGTGTTTTCCTGTTTAAACTACTTCCTCTTGTGTTGCAAGTAGCTCTGTCTGCTGTGCCTTGCATTTAGTTTTACTTCCTCACAGTAGTTGGTCTTGTGTCCACCTCCCTGATATAACCTTCTGCATGTATTTAAACCCGTAGTTTGCTTGTGGTTTTTTTGGGGGGGCCATTTTATATTTCTGTGCATTTTTTCCCTAGTGTGCACTTCCTCCAGTACATGTTGTACTGTGTTTCTGTTGATTCAGGACCCTTTTTACTGGCCTTAATAAAGGCTTACTTTTGTTACATTTCAAGATTTAACAAAATTCACCAGCAGAAGCAAACAGTACAAACATATTAAAACAAATTTCTTGTGTACATACATCAAGCACTCTCACCTTGTTACTATAGCTTCAGCCAAGAGAGTTATCAGATAATTTCCAGCTTTTCTGGACAATTTCCACCCTAAGACCATGACTTGTGACTTGTAATTGTACACTTGAATTAAAATGAATTAAGACCAGTGTGTTTTTGTGAGTCCTCCTTTACTAAAGAGTCTGCTGCCCTGCAATATACAGACATAGTACATGTTACATGTTTGACACAGCGCATACTAGGTGCACTGCCTTACAGTGAGTGTCCTCTTAAACTCAACTCAACAAATATGTCTTATAGCAGAATATGCTAAATCAACATAAACAACAGTTATGTGATTTCCAGTATTATTTCACTGTGATAACAGCTAGGTATATGCACAAAATCACCATCACACCTCAAGATCTCTAAGTGAACTGGTGAATTAGCTTTTGCTGCAAATAGTTAGCTCCATGGCTAACCTAACACTCCCTAAACACACATAATGGGGATCAATGGCCAATATTCCCACATTTTCTACAAACCAGTGGACTCGACCTTACATCAATGTCAACTTATGTACGGTTTTGTACGTGCTTACCTGGAAATATACAAATGTAGTATATTGTTACACGTTTGACACACAAGCTGTGTCCAATTTGGACACAGCTACAGTCTCTAAGCTCATGCTAGACGCACTGAGTGGCTCGGCCCTTTACCCTTACTGGACTTCCTCCTTTTAGGGGATACTCAGTCTTATAGTGTAAGGGAGGAATAGCTGCCCTTTGAGTACTATGTTGCATCAAGACTGGAGCATAGCTGTTTTGTGACAACAAAGAAAATACAATTTTAATCATCTGAACATTATAACAAAACCAAATATTTTGGGGTGGGTGGCTTACTTTGTCCACGACACACTTCTCCCTTACACTTGCCGAAGGTTACACATTCACACAGTCAGGTTTACCGCGCTCTCTGCAGCTGTTTCAGTTTCTCTCACTCAGATAACTCATAACATAGCACAGTGAGACTTAAAAAAAAACAAAACAGATGTGAAACTGGAACCTCGGATGTGGTCAGATCACTGGCTGCTCTGACAGAAGTGCACTTTATCGGTGATGGACAATAGCAGAAAAAAAAAAAAAGACTTCCTGAAAAGCAGCTGTAGTCTGAACTAATAAGCATGTACAGACGTGATAAGGCATGAAAAGAAACAGTCATCTAGCAGCCAGGTGGGATTCAGAAAATATTTTTAGATGTTCAAAGTAACTTTGAATACTGTTTTTTAATCCTAAAGTGCAATATATGATTTCTCTTTTTCAGCTGTAGAAATAAAGTAGCCACAAATAGAATCCAGTCCTGTGTGACCAACTGATGGTGTATGCATTATATAAAAAAGTGCAAATTATTCAGTTTTTCTGACTCACAGGAATTTGAATGCAGAGGAAGTTCATGTTGAAAGTATAAAATTATTATTTTTATTTTTAGACTTGTAGGGGCTTGTCTGACCCACACCGTGGGACAGATCTATTTTCATCAAATAAGTACAAGAAGAAGAGCAGGCATTTTTCTTTGTACTGTAAACTGAAACAATATCCCACAATAGTAAGAATTCTTTAAAAAAATTCCTGGATAAAGATTGTGATCCAGATCACCGCCAAAATTTAATCACTTCTTCCTCTGGTCATTTCCAACCACTGCCACAAAATTTCATTGAAATCCGTTCATAACTTTTGGAGTAATCCTGCTGACAAACAAACAAACAGTCAAACAGACAGACAGACAGACAAACAAACCAACACGACCAAAAACATAAACCTGTTTTGTCATTCGTGTATCCGACTTTGTAGATGTCTTCAAAGTACATGAATGACTGATAACTAATAGCAGCATTGACGATGCTGTTATATTTTAACACTGAGTCTGTCTTCACACTTAAAATTAAAGGTCAAAGAGGCGGAGCTGTTAATGAGCTGAGATGGTGAAAGAAACCATTTTTCTATTGTCCAAAATACCAGCACTTGTTCCTGTAATCACCATTAAAACCTTTACTGGGAAAAGCTGGCGGGAGCCCGTCATCAAATCACATGATCAACAACAACAAAAAATAAATAAAACAAGCTCCAACATGAAGACGAGCTTGCAGCTGCTCCCATTTGTTTGTGTTACACAGCGTAAAATCTAGAGCAAAATTATAACAGAGGTTAAAATAAACTATGCAGATGAACCGTTAACTAACTAAGTCTGACACAATGTTTAAATCAGGCAGTCAGGTGTACTAGACCATATGTATTTCAGGGCTTTAGTAGCATTTAGCAGATTTAGATTACATAAATTTAAATAAATTATATTAGCAATTGCTATTAATTTTTTAAACGTATATTTTTTTTCCCTTAGGCCAGTAAAAATATACACGGGCCAGTAAAACTGATAAACTGACCATGTGCTGTTAACCTGGATTTATTATTAACATTAATTATTAACATTTACACTATCATATGCTCGCTTATTCTTTTTTGGAGCTGCCACATGCTCCCTTATAACCACACATACTCACTCATTCACACACTTAAAAACAACAACATATGCACACAACACACGCACTAAAAACCTACACATGCATACACACCAAATCTACCTCATCTAGAAGACACGAACACGACTCTTTTTTTTGTCTCCTACTAATGTTAGAGCCTTCAAAGAAGACAGTAATGAATGGTTTTACTTTTACGCTTTGTTTTAGGATGTATGATTACCTTTTTTATTTTTGCATTTTTATAGACATTATATATAGAGGCCAATATCTGTTTTAAAAACAAACTCTAAAATAAATGAGGACATTACATGAAAGCTTTAAATTTCTGATCAAATGTCACTGAGTAGTTCTTCTCCGTCTCTGAGTGAAGTTATTCCACATTATTTTCTCTCACTGTTAAAAAAACAACAGCTTTACTTTTAGCTAGCAGACAGCAAACAGTTTGGGTGTTTGCTGAAATTTGTTGTTTTAAAATAACATTGGTAATCACATGGTAGTTTCAAAAACATTACTCTCTTTATACTTGTTCCTCTTCTGTAGCGCTAGCTAGATGGTGAAATGCCACAACCACAACTTCCTGGCTCTTTTACCCCTGACCGTACTGCTACAAAATTAAATATGTTTTGTGGTTTTTTCATCTCTTTGAATGCAACAAGCACTGATGATGGCTACAGCAACTGGATTGCTTTTGTGTTGTTGTTCCCTCCATTTGGGTTCAAACTGGCTTGATTTGTGAGAAATTACAGTGACAAGTAATAACAACTGCTCTCAAACTACTTAAAACTCAAATAACGAGCCTTTTTTGAAAAGAGTAGAAAGTAGAGATATTTGTGTTAAAATCTGGGCAACTAAACTAAAAAGTTCCACTTAAGTACAGTAGTGAAAGATTTGTACTTGTTACTTCCCTCCTCTGATTAAATGTCACAGCCTACCTGACCATAGTTGCTGACCGTGTCCATTCCTTATGATCACAGTGTATCTGTCTTCTGATGGCTGCTCCAGCAGGATAAAGCTCCATGTCACAAAGCTCAAATTATCTCAAATTGGCTCCTGGAACATGACAATAAGTTCACGTACTCAGATGACCTCCAGTGTCACCAGAGGTCAATCCAGTAGAGTGAGGTTTGAAAAACCAGGTAAACAGAGGAGAGCTTTTGTTACTACAGTACTTGCACATATCTAAGCCAGGTGCTGAGCTGTGGTGACACAGAGCTATGGCTAGGCAGTAGTACAGCATGGAGACCTTTTAGCTGTTGTAACACAAACAAAATGTATTATGTGAAATCCAAAGGTGATTCACAGATATATCTGACCAATCACAAATCAACTGATTGGAACAATTCTCACAGCAGGAAAGTCATTCTCAGTACTCTTAATGCAGTTCTCAAAACAGTTCATGGCAAAATACAACAATCAAACCTTTTTCACATAATGTCAGAATATGAAAAGTCAGTCGATCAGTTCAACTCTGTGACCAATGAATAAAAATCCTTTCACCACCATTTTAAGACTTGCAACAAATTGTTTTTTACTTTTATGAAAATTTTACTGATTTGGAAAGAGCACTGCAAACAAATATGGGCCTAATGTAAAATGTTCAGACACAAAAATGAAATGTGACGGATTATTTGAAACTTTCCAAATTTTATGAAATGGTGAAAAGCAAAATGATACTTGTGAAACAATATGTCTGAGTGTTTCGGGAACTGCTGAGCTACTGCCCAAGCAACCTTCTGGGATTTACGGGGAATGGTCCTGAGAAAGAGAAAATATTCAGGAAGCAGCATTTTACTAGATGAAAATGCCTTCTGATGTCAGAGGAGAATGGCCAGACTACTTTGAGCTGATAGGAACTGCACAAAACATCTGACCTTGAGTAGATGGGTTACAGTAACAGAAAACCATACTGGGTGCCACTCCTGTCAGAAACAGGAAACTGGGGGTAAAATTCACACAAGCTCACCAAAATTGGACAACAGAGATCTGGTGACTGTTCTCCAATGGCCTACAGAGTCACCAGAGCTTAGTCCAGCAGATTGAAAACTCTAAAGCAATGCTGGACAGTACACAGGAAAGAGTATGTATGTTCTGAGTAGTGAGATTCAAGTGAGAAGCGCATCAACAAATATCTTTACTGCAGAAACATGCATAGAAACACTAGCAGTGAGTATAAAATACAAATACTAATACCTTTATTAGTCCCACAACGGGGAAAATCAATGAGAAAGTGAGAAAGTGTCAGTGAGGAAATACTTAAATGATTTGAGAACTGCATTAGGAGTAGTGAAAATGACCTTTCTGCTGTGGGAATTGTGCCAAATCGATTGAGAAAAAACAAAACGGTGGTGAAAGGTTTTTATTCATTGGTCACAGGGTTGAAGTGACTGACTTTTTTAAACATATGTGAAAAAGGTTTTGATTGTTGCAGCGTCTTTTGCACCGGTGAGTTGTGTTATGGAAAACACCTGTGATCTCAATATTTCAGTGACACACTCCCACTGATGTGGCCATAGGTGATGTTAGGAGGCAGATTGATCAATAAATCGAGAGCTTCACTTTCACGGTCAGCTCTTTCTTCTCCCTGACAGACTTCTGTAATATCCACATCACTGCTGATGCTGTTCCAGTGTGTCTTCCAATGACCCACTCCACTCTCCCCTGCAGCAGGGTCAGCAGCTCTCCTTGACCCTGGAGGAGGGCACTTCACTCCTTTTTGACTGAGAACCATGGCCCATATTTTGGAGGTCATACTCTGCTTCACATTTAGGTGCAAGCCACTCTGATGAACCAGAAGAATCACATCATCCATGAAAAGCAGAGAGGTGACCCTGAGTCTACCAATCAGGAAGCCCTACACCTGTTAACTGCAGCTAGAAATTGTGTGCATGAAAATTATGAATAATCTCTCACTGCTTTTGGGTCTGACTTATTTCAGCAATGTGGACCAAATTCTCACTGTGGTTGTACAAGGACTGAATGGCCCATAATAATTGATCCAATAACTCACATTCCTGCAGCAGCACCCCCCCCCCACACACACACAGAACACCCCAGGCGGCATGGTCTCCAAGTCCATAAAATCATTTAATCCTGCTGGGCAAACTCCCCTGCACCCTTGAATATCCACAAGAAGATAAAGAGCTGGCTTAGTGTTCTACAATCAGGAGGAAAAACATTTTGAATTTCTGTATCTGTATCTAGACCCACGGTTTGTCTCACAGAGGGACTCGGGAGTGGCTAAGCAGCATGATCCTCCTCAGCTGGAGCATGTCAGAATCAGGTTTACACCAGGTTTATTAATGTCATGGCCCTGAGTCTGTGACCCAGGGTTTTCAGTTCTTTGGACTTTCATATTCTGGTATTTAAGGTCTCCCAGTGTTTCTCAAGTTATTATGGGTTTTTGCCATTTTGAGTTTGTACATTTTTCCTTACAGGTTTTAGTGAGTTTCCTTTGTAGCATCCTCAGACCTTAGTTTCATTTTCTGAATGTTCTTGGCTATAGTTCATTTATATTTAATTCCTGGTTTCCCCATGTTCTCCATTCTAGTCTGCATTTTATCATGTAAGTCATTTCCTGTTTTATTTTGCCAGCCCTTGTCATGTGTGCATTGTTAGGTTTTAATTCCCTTGTCTAGTTAGATTCTGTTCACCTGTGCCCTGTTTTCCCCAGCTGTTTTCTTCTCCCTAAGCACCTGCTGTGTGTATTTAAGCCCTCAGTTTTCCCCTATTCATTATTACATTGTCTTTCATGAGAGTGTGAGTCCCCTGTGTGTTCTAGTCAGTTTGTTTCTTTGATCTTGTAAAAGCTCTCCATGTTTCCGTGTATTCTGTGAGTATCAGCAATAAAGCTTTGAATTTGTACTTCATCTCTGGAGTCCTGCGTTTGTGTCCCACTCCTGACTGCCAAACAGGACAGTTTACACGTTTTCACATTCACATAGTCAGGTTTTACTCACTGTGGGAGAAGAACTGAAGTAGATGCATTCAGATAGCTCATGAAACAAAACCACACATTGAAAAGATGTGAAATTTTGCAACTTGGACATGCTCAGAGCATTAGGTGTGAGTTTGTGGTGACATAAAACACTTTATCGCTGGGTGGGAAGCTGCAGAAAAGAAGATAATTTCCTGTAAGTTGTAGCTGAACATTTCATCATATAACCAGAGTCAACTGGTTAGTCATCTACCAGCCTGGGAGGTTCAGAAATGAACTTTATTCAGATGGTCAAAGTAATACTGAATACTATGTTTTTTTGTTGTTTTGTTAATATACTTAACTGGAGCATAAAGTGAATTAGAAATGTCAAATGTTTAAATAAAATTGCTTCACTTTAGGTGATTTGTGCACATCAACAAGATCTACAGTGTTTTCTCTTTTTCAAGATCAAATATTAAAAGCAACCATGGACATGAAGGTCAATCAAGTCTGTTTGACCAACTCTGCTGTCTCCCTCTTACAAAAGTGTCACATTGTCAAAGTTTCTGAGTCACAGAGGGTCGATCGGACATAAAGCAGAATTTGAATGTTTATTTATAGGTTTTTTTCAAGAAGAGGCGTTTCTAAACCAAACTGTGGTGAGTGGACTGTTTATATGGTCAAATGTGGTGTGTGTTTTTTTCTATCACACTAGTATAAAAAACTGATGCTGTTTACAACAGTAACACCCCCACCTTCTTATTTACAAATGTAAACTGATTTTTTATTATTCACAATTACCATGATTCCATCTTGTTGCACAGAAACTAATAAACTATACAACCTATTTACTATGTATTATATGGCTTATTGGATAAAAATTTGAACAATACCACTGCAGTCTGGTGTGTGCTCAAAACAAATGTTGCTTTCAGTATCGTAGCTCCTCCTACACAAGAGTCCTTTAAATGAATACCTCAGCTTTGAGCAGCCACCTATGATTTCTATATTTTGGTTTCAGCCCCTTCTCTGATAGTATCAGCAGAAGTAATTTCTCACTCATCTGTCATTTATGTTCTTCATGGGAGCAGCACGATGGACTGGATAATTCGTGTTACGCTATTCTTCTCAGGTAAGACAAATTTGCGCCTGCTGATTTGTCTCATTTTTCTTTTAAGTTGTGTTCCTACTACATACACACAGCAACTTTTTCAATCAAAAAATATTTCTTGTAGTTTTTACAAACCAGCAGGGATGACAGATTAGTAAGTGAAACCATATCATTTAAAAATACTTTTGTAATGGCTATTCCTCTGAATCACCTACCCTCTACAATGTGTGATCAGCTCAGTCAGCTCCTGACTGTAAAATAACTTATTACTAAAAATTATTCTGATTATTTTCAACTGTAGAAGTGCACAGAGCAAAATATCTATCATAAATATTCATACTAAACAAGACAAAATTTCTTTTTTGATTATTACCCCCCAAATCAAACTGGACATAAAACCCCAAAATAATTATGGGTTCATGCGGTCGTTATACATACCTGCTGTTTTGTCACATTGTATTAACCCTATCCAAGTTATGTGGACAGTGCACCCACCTTTGGTAATGGTGGCCATTTTCTTATATTTAATGGTATAATGCACACTCAATCTGTGCAAAATACAGCAGAAATGAAAAAAGTGAACAAACGCTGATGGAAATCTATGATAGACCTCTTTTCTTTAACTCTTGTGAAGCCATGACAAGCAAGAAAAGTGGAGAGTGTGTCATGATGATGATAAATATGTTACACAAATTTAGATTCTGGAAACTATGAAATCATGAAGCTGTCACTGCTGAACACTGTGACACATGGCAAAATATAGGACACAAGCAAAAAAGCACTATATGATGTCTTAGCAACTGTTAGCACCGCCCCCCAAAACAGGAAAGTTTTTCCTTTTTTGGGCATGCTGATGTGTTTGTGTAACAAAATAGATAACAGGACAGTTCAGGTGGAGCCTCGTATTACATAAAGACTTTACTATATACTGTATGGTTGCAGCAGTACAGTAATAATATCAGAAAACATTTCAGCTTACAAGTGAAATCTAAAGTAGCACATTTAAGTGAATAAGAGCCACAATGTTTCACAACTTTAAAATGTCTGACTTTGGTGCTCTCTAGTGGCAATGAAAGAAACACTATAAACCAAAAAAAAAAAAAAAATATATCACAGACTATATAGTTTCTATATGTGACAATAATAAGTATTAAATCACATTTTCATCCTTTACAGTGGCTTTAAATGACACGTCTTTATGAGAATAATGATGTTTGTTCTTTAATTCTCATGCACTGAATGCTGCACTTTGTTTCAATATTGATCCTGTGGCCTGGAAGACTCTGAGGAGCTCTGCTGCTGGTTTTGGTTACCAGGTGGTTCAAAGACAGTCAGAGTAAGTCAGGACGTGCTTGATTACAGAAAGCAGGTGTAGTTTATTGAACCACAGTTTGCTCTCTAGACTTACATCATTGTCTGGATTTATTTCTTTAGTTTGCTCGTCAGTGCTCCACTTGAACAGTATTCACAGAGTGGAAGAGGGAGAATATATAGGTGCACCACCTCTGACCAAAACTGTCAAAATATACAGTTTTCAGGTAGGTAATCATTCACTTCTCAGTGTCTTGACACAATGTCCTAAAACACTGACAGTAAGTATTTTACCATCAAAGAATGTCTCCACAGATCCTGGCACAGAAAACAAATCATAATTACAGTAGATTTCCAAAGCAAGTAACATTTAGCCTTAAAAAATTACATTGATTTCTGAATTGATGAAGTAACACAAGCAAAGAAAAGTCATTGAAATTTTACTTTTAGGGGTGGCTGTTGGTCAGGAGGTAGAGCAGGTCATCTATTAACCAGAAGGTTGGTGATTGCTTCCTGGCTGCTTTTTAAAAAAATTATATATTTGCTGTCACTACATTGTAGAGGCTGACACTGTCTCAACACATTAAGAGAAAAATGAGTACAATCAGGGGTTAAAGTGGGATTTGGCAGACAGGAGAGCCCTGTGATTGATTGTAGTGGTGCAGCGCTGGGAAAAGAATTATTAACACACCTCCCTCCGTCGAGGGAATAGCACCTAGCTGCTGGTAAAGGTGTGTTACAAGAATTATTACCCTAGCTCCAGCAGATTTTCTTTGTGTACAGGCTGAGATCAGCTGACCTGTGCTTCTGGTGCTCTGAGGTTTACTGCTCTTTGTGGGTTTACCACAACTTAATTCACAAGATGTAACCCAGTATTACACAAGCTGTCTTGGCTGTTGTGTATCAGTGCAGCACAGAGCTTTATTGTGAATTCATCACAATACAGCAAGCGAACTGTTTATCCTGCACTAAACTGCTGAGTATTTTCATGCAACCTTTGAATAACATAAAGTAATGGATCATGCCAGTGTTGTGCTAAAAAGTGATCGTCTTTCAAAAAGTGATATCAATTTCCCCAAAACTGATTGACTGTATTCAAATGGTTGGTAAATTACTTTTTGGACCATAATATGTCAAATATATGTCAAATTATCCCCCGTGAATGATATTAAGTAATTTTGACCCGAAACAACATTCCTGTCACAGGGTAGAAGCTGCAATCAGTTTTTGCAAAGTGGCTTTTACGCTTTTACATATTTTATATATTTAAAAACTGCCATTGACATTTTTAAAAAAAGTCTTTTAAGAGACATCTGGCCAAGAGGACAGCAGAAATTGCCACAAATATGACAAAAAAATAGTTCTTTAAATATATTTGAGTTGCCAAAAACAAACAAACAAACATTATTTATATATATATCTATATATATATATATATATTATATATATATAATATATATAATAAGATATATATTATTTATATATATGTATATAATATTTATATATATATGTATATATATATATATATATATATATATACATATATATAATATATATAGATATATTATATCTATATATATATAATATGTATATATATATATATATATATGTATGTATATATATATATATATGTATATATATATATATATATATGTATATATATATATATATATATATATATATATGTTTATATATATATATATATATATATATATATTATATATATATATATATATATATATATATATATATATATATAATATATATATATATATATCTATAGTTTATATATATAAAAAATCAAGAACAAATCAAAAAATGGACTTTATATATAAGCCATAATAAATTTTATATATAAGCCATTCTTAAATCCAGTTGACTACAGCCCATTTACCAATATAAGCAAAGATATTACACATTATAACAGATAGCAACATAGGAAATCATTTTTTGGCAAACAATTACTTTTTGGCACAACAACAGTTCATTTTGACTCTGAGTACAGAGCTATAAATGATGCATAAATTACAGTACCAGTCAAATGAGTGTGTCCAAACTTTTGATGGTACTGTATATGTTTTTGGATCATTCACCTCTTGTATGCGATAAGCCCGAGGGATGGATACACCAATAGGACTGCCTGTTATGTGTTATTGTTCCATCCATTTAGGCTCAAATCAGTTTGATGTTTGTGCAGTGATGTGAAATAAAAACTTCCCTCAGATGTTTTAAACCTAAAGTAACAATCTTGTTTTTAAAATGTAAAGCATAGAAAGTACAGATATTTGTGAAAAAATGTGGCAGGTAAAAGTAAAAAGCTGTCAGGTAACCTATTATTCTTACCATCCTGCCTGGTGATTTTTTTTTAAATATATATTTTGGCCTTTTTCCTTAATCAGATAGGTGTAATCCACATATCTGTACCAGCGGCTAGGTGCTATTCCCTCGAAGGAGCCAAGCATTTACTTCCTGCTTCCTCCATATAAAGGTTGGCCACAATGGGTGACCCTAGGGACCCCATGAAAACCATTGAAAACCATATTGTATTTGAAATATGTGGTAGTACAGCAAAGGTCTAGCAGTGTGCAAATCTGATTGTGGGTAAAGCTGTTTCTGTTGTGCAAGGAGCTGTAGTTGTTGTAGGTTTTTTTCTGACAGCCTCCACTTCCTCAGTTGTAGGTATACAAGTGAAAAGTAAAACTGCATCAAAGGACAGTATGGTTTCATCAGGATTCAACATAAGTTTGAGGACTTTGTTCGTGAAGTTCATGACGTGTTCGATATGATGGGGTGGTTTGCCCACAAATGGAGCTAAGGGTGGCAAGATGCCTCCTTTTCAAGCTGTAGTAGGCAACAGAAGAGTTTTTTTTTTCTTGTAGCTGCTTGTGGGATCTTGCCTTAAGACCTCATAAGTATTGCTGTCACTGGAGTGTAGTAATTTTGGTGTGATAATCAGTTGGGTTTCTTGTATTGTTTCCTTTAAAAAGTGTATTTTATGAGTGTTTTAACAAATATGAATGCTTTCAATACAGCGCCAGATTTTGCAGTCAACATGTCCCTTGGTTTGACAATGAAAAGTGATCCCACAGCACAAAGACTCTGGTGAGTTGGTGAACTACACACATTACCAGTACTTTGTTTAAATCATGAGGATCAAAATCCTCTGTCCTCTGTGTGCCAAATGTCTTGTTATGGTTAAATATGCATAAAGGTCATTCCATGAAAAATCTGTGTCTCCCACCTGTTCCCCACAGAATCAGCTGATGTTTTTTGATGTTTTGGGTGTGATAACTTCAGTAGATTTAATGAAGACATGAAAATTTTAAACTTTATTCTTTGATTTTTTTTTCAGTTATAATCCCTCAAAGGACATAGGACTGTGTCTAAATCAGTTTTGTTTGAATTCAAGTTTTACACATTTAAGTTTTGTTAAAAACTAAATGTGTATTTTCACCCTGAAAACTTAATGTGGATATATCATGTACTTAAGAAGTTATGAGGGCTCAAAATTCTTTAAAAAAATCACTTAAAATGGAATTAAAAAATTGGAATATGGAACATGGAATATTTTCTAGTATCAAGGTAAATTTTTACTTGGCTTCTTTAAACGAACTAAAGTTATTTTAAATAGTCAGCAAATTCTGAGGGGTCATGTGGGAATTTCTTTTTTCCACATTTGCTTTTATGTGGAATGAACCATGTTTAAGGGACAGGGAAATAATCAGTCTTGACAGCTTGACTTTGTGTCCTTTCAGGTGTGCGGTCCAACCATTCCAAAGGAATGCAAAAGTATCACCATGTACAATGGTGTGTGCTTTGAGATGGATAATAACAATAGATTTGGACCAGCCATACCTTCTTCTCTTCAAGGTAACAGTAAAAAGAGTTTGTGAAAAAGGTTTGATAATATCCTCACACACTGCTTTCTTCTGCCTCTCTCTCTCTTGCACACACACACACACACACACACACACACACACCACACACACACACACACACACACACACACACACACACACACACACACACACACACACACACACACACACATACATGCATTTTATACCTGAACACAGTGTTATAAACATTTATCTTTGTGCTTGTGCAATCTCTGAATCTCAACTCTGACTTCCTCTATATACTGAAGCACACATCAAGGGTTAGTCAGTAATAGCAATGGAGTAAACGGAAAAGCAATTTTTTTTGGAAAATGAGATTGTTCCAGTGGTAGAGGAGATTGATTCCAGGTTACATGGGTTTTTGACCCAGGGAAATTAATTTGTGATTTTTGGATTTGATAATTTTGTTGCCTTTTGATGTCTCTAGTTTCCTTTTGATATAATTCAGTTTCTTTGTTCCCAGTGTTATGATTGTTCCTTTCATGTCCAGTCTGTTCTAGTCTTGGTCTCTTTTGCCACTTCCTGCCTTATTGTGATAGTGTCTTATCATGTGCAGGGTGTTCCCTTTCTTTTGTCACAGTCATTCGGTCCACATGTTCTTCCCAGCTCTTTCCACTCCCTCCTCATTAACCCCTGTCTTTATTGTCTAGGTTGCCCCTGCTCTTTGTTGCATCATCATCATCAATTCCCTCTGTTTGTGCCATGTGTTCAAGTTCTTTTCCTAAGTCTTTGCAGGTTTGGCTAGCTGTCAGGTGATATTTGTTTGTGTTCTCTCCAGTGTTAGTTAGCAAATAAAGCTGTTAATCTGAGTTCTACATCCCATCTCCAGGGTCCTGCCACACAGTGTTTCATGACAACATGTATGACTTGTATGATATGATGGACCAAAGATGACAGAAAAGTTCAGTCCTGCAGCAACAGGCCGGATTGCATATGCATCCCAAACTGCCAAACCTCTAAATAAGCAGCAGGAAAATCACTGACATCAAGTCTAAGCATTGCTTATAAATAATTTCCACTTCAAAATGAGGTTTTGATGTCAAAAAAAGTTTGACTTCAGATAGTCTACTTATTAGTACTGTAATCAGCCGATTGTGCCAACTTATTTTGGTTATCCCCACAATTGTGCAGGAAGAAAAAGGCATGCAGATAATTAAATAACCTTATATAACAAGTAATGACATAATTTTAACTGTAATGTGATTACTGCATTACGAGAAAATGTAATGTAATTACAGTACCCAACATTGTAAATCATAGAATGGAATTTAAGTAATTCAAAGTACATGAGAAAACTAAGTCTAAGAATAATTGTATATCCTTTACATTAACTTCACTAAAATGTATACAAGCATTTTTGGAGCAATCTCATCTCTAAACCTTAATCTCTTCCTCTGTCTCTCATCAAATAAACATGAACAATAAGACTGCATTAAAAAGATACATACATATATATATATATATATATATTTCTCGGTAACAGTACTCAGTAATGCACTCTGAATGTTTCAAGAGGACATTAAAGAAGAAGTTTGTAAGTATGTGTTGTTCAGAGTTTGTTTACTGAGAGGCCCAGAATCTTTTTGCCTGTATAATATGAAAGTGGGGAAAAGTTTTAAGATTAACCCTTAAAAAATAATAAAAATTTGAATCCATGTCTTTAATAGAATGTCGAACACAAGCAGACATTGCCTTCTTGTTGGATGGTTCAGGCAGCGTATCTGGTAAAGATTTTCAAATAATGAAGAAGTTTGTGAACGATCTAATCCGATCATTCTCTCGAGTGACACACAGGTGAGACACTATAGTCCCTCTGTCAGTGAAATCATACCACAGGCATAAAATAGTTACATTCTTATTTTTATTATATATTTCTCTCTTTTCCAGTTTTCTGTTTCCCAGTTCTCCACTCATCCGAAGGTTCATTTTTATTTTAAGAATTTTTCCTCATCTGACTCAGTGGAGACTACCATCAATGGAATCCATCAACAGGGTGGATATACTTACACAGCTGCGGCCATCAGACATGTTGTGTAAGGATGCAATGATATTACTGAACCTCTACAGTTTTTATTATTCGTTTTTTTTTTTTTAAGCCTGTCATGTCTGTCAGCTTTTGCAATCAGAATCATGATCTGAATGCACTGTTGTGCCAAACATATTTGCTTTTCCAAGATGAACATATAAATTAGGTTCCTCTATTAGTGTTTTTCTTTTTATCTCTTGGAGAAGGAGGAGTGAGGCCCCAGATGGAGCCCTCATAGCCAACGGGCAAAAGCCCCTGAGAACCAGAGGCAACAGGCAGCCCAACCCACCAGAGGCTGCCTGACCACACTAGTGACCACACTAGAACTGTTGTGTGGACTACGAATCAGGGTTGTCAAAAGGGAAAATGTACACAGAATTGTATTTTGAAGTATTCTACAGTGTGGATGAGATGGCTCCTACCAAAGCTGATTTCAAATACTGGCAGAGCTAAATTTTCAATTTGCTAGATTTGCACAGTACAAAGGTCTCAGTAATTTTGAAAGATAATATAAAAGAATGATATAGGCTGAAATAATAATCAGTCAATACAATTGCCTTAAGATCACATCTTGAACTGTAAAATGATGTATTTAATTTTTTTTATTTGACAGGAACACTGTTTTCATACCACAAAGCAGCTCCAGACCAAATGTGAAGAAGGTCTTGATAGTAATTACTGATGGGTTATCCCATGACCGGTATGATCTGGGAGGTGCAGCACAGCTAGCAGAGAGTAAAAAGATTGTTCGATTTGCCATTGGAGTAAGTATTTTCATTATTTTAACTTTCAGAATGTTGAGTTTCATACTGATGATGTGTTTTGCTTATTTGTCAGACTACAGTTACATGATGTTTCACTATATGGACAAAAGTACTGGCTCACCCACTCATTAAACCTCCAGAAATTGCTTGGCCAGGGAAACCCATGCCATGAAGCTCCTGGCACACAGTTGTTGTGCTGATGTTAATGTCAGAGGTTATCGAGTTAGCTGAGTGTTTTTTTTTACACATTGTGCACCTCAGGACTCGGAGACCCCACTCGGTAACTTTGTGTGGTCTGACATCCCATAGCTGAGGTGGCTGCTGTGGATCCTAAATGGATCATTTTGGAATAATACCACTTGCAGTCAATCATGGAATATAAAGGAAGGAGGAAATTTCACAAACTGACAACAGTGGTATCCTATTATAGTACCACACTCAAATTCAGTGAGCTCTTTAGAATGACCCATTCTTTCACAAATATTTGTTAAGGGAGACTGCATAGCTAGGTGATTCTTATTTTTTTCATTCCTGTGGCAACAGGACTAAAACACCTTAATTAAAGAGCAAGAAGTGTGACCATATAGTGGCAATACTTTTTTATACACTTTTTCCCATATAGTTTAATTAAATCTAAGCATAGCTAATTGACCAAGCAAATCTGAAATTACGTTTCTTTAATAAATGACAAATCAGAGTTACTGATGGAAACATGGGCTGTGTGAGTAATGCAAATGCAGCCAGTTCAGAAAAAAATAGAAGAAAAAAACAAAACTATTTTAAAGCACAAGATAACTGTTACCATGGATTTGGGTTCCATTCACTGTTAGAATGTATAATACTTGACTGTAAATTGTATTATAAATGGGTTGAAACTCTTAGGTTTATTGACTGTAGTTTAATAAAATGAACAAACCATCTTGCAGCACGGTGGTGCAGTGGTTAACACTGCTGCCTCACAGATAGAATACCATCTGGAAGGCCTGGGTTCAATTCCACCTTGGCCCAGGCCTCTCCCTCTCTCTGTGTGGAGCTTGCATGTTCTCCCCATGTTTGCGTGGGTTTCCTCCGGGTACTCCGGTTTCCTCCCACATTCCAAAGACATGCACTTACTGGGGTTAGGTTAATTGGCTAATCTAAATTGCCCATAGGTGTGAATGAGAGTGTGAGTGTGAAAGGTTGTTCGTCTCTCTGTGTTGGCCCTGTGACAAGCTGGCGACCTGTTCAGGGTGTACCCTGCCTCTCGCCCTATGACAGCTGGGATAGGCTCCAGCCCCCCAACCCTGAACAGGATAAGCGAAGCGAATGGATGGATGGATGGATGGATCTTGCCGAGCATGAGAACTCAAACTTGTATTTTTTTCAACAACCCTAGGTGGGGAATGCATTTAACGAATATGCGGCTAAAGAGGAACTGCACAACATTGCATCATTTCCCCCATACAAACATGTATTTAAAGTGAATAACTTCAACGCACTTGAAGAAATAAGACGGAATCTGCAGGACAAAATTTTCTCCATCGAAGGTACAAACATAAATTCCTTCTTACAACTGTTAAACTTCCTATAAAGGTTCCAAAATCTTTAATTCATACATGGTGTTAAATGTTACTGTCTGCTGCTAAAAGAGAAGCAGATGCACAAAAGGAATTTATGTCTCCTGGAACTGAAGCAGTGATCTTCATATGTTAGTCAAAATCTGTAAACCACTACACGATGGAGCCACTAAAACAATTACACTGTATTCATTTTATTGTATTTTACTTATTAGTGTCTCATTTCAAGCTAAACATTTTGTCAGTATATATTAGTGACATGAACAATAGCTGCTCAGGGACTTTATAACAAACAGCAAAAAAAAAAATTTTAATCATCTGAAATTACTACTTGACATGTAATGAAAGAATGAACTTGTAAAGTGGAATTTGTTGTATTGTCTGTGTCTTTTACCCTTTTTATTTATGTTTCTGTTACAGGATCTCAAAGCGGTGGAGAGTCGCTGAAAATGGAAATGTCTCAGGAGGGATTCAGTGCAGCTTTTGTGCCTGAGGTCATTAAAACTACCAGAAACTCACCACACAGTCATAGAAAGATTCACATGTGCCTGTGTTGCACTGTTTCTTACCTACAAGCTGAAAGACATACAGCTGAACACATTCCAGATTTAAAATGTCAAACAAATTGTATATAAAATGTATTTTCTGTCTACACTGTAGGGAATTCAATGTCTATTGTTGGTGCAAACCAGTGGAAGGGAGGCTACGTGCAGTACACAAGGGGCCAGAAGGTGAAAACATATGAGGATGTGCCTTTGGAGCCTGACAGTTATCTTGGTAATAATGTTACACTTTTAACAGTCTAACATGTGTTCATGTTAGATTCTGCTGCATTTCTTTCATCCAAACAAGTTGATGAGTTTACAAAATGGAAACAATGTAAAAGCAGGAATAAGGAGTCCTAATCTGTCTTCCCCCTTCTGACTATCTAAATTCTAGGTTACTCCATGGCAATTGCTAAAACCCAAAGTGGCTCTCTGACAATTGTTGGTGCTCCAAGATATAAACACAGAGGAGTTGTGGTCACTGTTAACAGAAACCAAAAGATTGAACCCTTTTCATCCCAGGTATGTATTTACAGCAGGACAGAGCTGAATGACATTGTGAACTATATACAGTACCAGTCAAAAGTTTGGACACATACTGTATAAATTTTTTTTTTTTTCCTTACATGATTCTTTTCAGTATCAGACTGGTGAATATTTCGGGGCTGAGGTGTGTGCCATGGACATAGATAATGATGACATCACTGATCTAATCTTCATATCTGCCCCAATGCACGCAGAGCCTGATGGAGAGGGAAGAGTTTATGTTTGCAGTTTATCTGGTTTGGTAAATCACAGTTTGATCTACTGCAGTTAATTAATCCTTTTTTAAAAATTGAACTTTTTAATGACCATAAATATTCACTCTCATCTTTCAGTTTGTAGTGTAATTTTGATGATCCGTTAATACTCAGAGGACATTCAGCTGTCAAAGGAAGGTTCAGCTCTTCCCTTGCTGTGCTGCCTGATCTAAACTCAGATGGATTCAGGGATTTGGCAGTTGGAGCACCTTTGGAGAATGATGGTGAAGGCAGCATCTACATATTCCACAGTGAAGGAAAAAGAATCAGTCCTACTTACTCACAGGTACACAACATCAAAGAGTTTACAAAGATGACTAAACCCATCTATCCTGTAAAGTCAATGTGAATACTACAGTACCAGTCAAAGGTTTGGTCCAAACTTTTGGTACTGTGTATGCATCTTGGTTAATAAAGGTATTTCCATTTACACAGAGAATTACTGGCTCTGAGGTTCAGTCAGGACTGAAGTTCTTTGGCCTATCAATCAGTCAGTCCTCATTTGACCATAGTAGAGATCGACTGCCTGACTTAGCGGTGGGTTCAAAGGGCACAGCTGTCTTACTGAGGTAAGTCATGTGTTATTGTTGTCTTTCACAATTTTACCATTTTTTTTAAATGTGCAACCTCAATGAATGCACTACTGGTTAAACATTTAGGTTATTCTGAAAGGTCATTATTTTAAGAGCTACTCATAGATTTTTATATAATATAACAATGAATTGATCATAAATGATGGAATTATTCATAAGTGATTCAGGATTTTTAATGGAATACCTATGCAGGGTAAAACAGGTATGTTTTCTGAGGTCAAATTATATAACGAAAGTTTATCATGTTTAAAGGCTCACTGATCACTTAATCACCATGATGAAAAGTGCTCTGCTGATTAAAAAAGCAATAATAATATGAGTTAAATATTGCACCACTGGAACAAAAGAGTGATGATGGCCAGAAAATGGGTCCCTGTACACATAGATTCTATTAAAAACATTAACGAGTCCCTGATTGAATTATTCATGAATCATTACTGTAATTTACAAATATCTGGTCAGTTTTATGTAATATTAGATCTAATGTTATTCTTTTTCAAAAGGATATTTCAAGACGTCAACATTACTTACTTAGATAAGTTTATCTCAAACTTCCAAACACTAGAATACAACTTGATATATATGGACATTCAACAAAATAAAGTACCAATTATAATAATAGTTTGTATAGGTGTGTGTGTGTGTTATGTGTGTGTGTTGTGCGTGCACGCCATATGTGAATGGCATATATGTGTGTGCAGTTGTGTCCTGGTCCCTGAGGTTTACTGAGCCTTGGCCCCTGTAGGAAAGACACCCAACACTACAGGCTTAAAAAAAAAAGCTCTCCTCTGTTGCCTTTGATATTTATTGAGCTTCCTGTGTTCCTCTGTCTTCTGATGTTGCCATTGCCTTGGATTTGCAACGTCTATCACTACGGCTTTCTTCCTCGTGCTTGTCCAACACTACAATGTCCAGTTGGTTAGTCATCACAAGTTTATCTGTCTGTATCTGGAAGTCCCACAGGAGTTTAGCTTTGTTATTCTCAACCACCTGTGGGGGCGTATCCCATTTGATTTCGGGACTTTCAGGTCATTACTGGCATAGATGTTTCTGTTTACTGTGTCAGCCACTTATGGTGTTCCATGTATGCTATGTTCCATGTTGCACCCTGCTGTTACGTGCTGGATGTCTCAGGGGCATCTCTGTACAGCCTGCACCTGGGGTCTTGCCTTTTGTGGTAGACCCCAGTCTCTATCGATATGTGCTGCTTGTTTCTGTGCCGCCATAATTAGTGGCTCTGTGCTGTCCTCAGCCCAGCTTTGTCCAGCCATCGGTAGGATTCTTGTATGTCAGCTACTTCTTCTATCTGCCGGTGGGACATGCCGTGCAGGGCCCTGTCTCTCCATGAGGGTTCCTGTTCTTCTTCCACTTCTTTACCTGGTCTCTGCTGCCTGAGATCTTCACTATGCACTTGATCAGTTTGTGGCCATCTTCCTGACACACTGGATTTATGACATTTCAATACCACTTGGTTCTTCTAATCAAAGTATTTCTGGAAAGACTGCTTATTTAAATTGTTTTCTAAACTGGAAAATGTTGCTGTGAATCTTTGAAGGACTATTCCATAGTTTGACTTCACGGATAGAAACACAAAAGGTTTTTCGCTGTGTCTGTGCTTTCTCAAAGTTTTTCAACTATACTTTCCCTTCAGAGTCTAACACCCCTCTCTGTCAGAGTATGTCTTCTGTATATTTCCTGGTAATGGTTTAATTCCATGCTTTATACATTAATCAGTGTGATATTTAACAAGGCCCATAAATTTAACTTGTGATTTAAGAATAACAAGTAGTATGTTCTTTGAAACATACCCAGTTAACTTTTTATTGCCTATTTTTGAGGGTATACATAAATGTGGGGTAATGGTTTATAAAATATGAAATATGAAATATTGGTAGAGCAAAGGAAAGATTAGACTGGTGGTCTTGTTACTAATTCAGGTCAGGAACTGGAGGGCAGCTGTTAGTTTGGTACAAATTAAAAAGCCAGATGTTGTTCATGTTTTCCTACATTCCAGATCAAGACCCCCTAGTAATGGCGAAAGCTGAGGTGTCATTCAGGCCCAAAGCAAATTCCTACTCAGAATGTAGACTGCTCAAAACCACTGGAGAACACAGCTACAATCTGCTTTACCATGAACAGAGTGTCTCCAGTTCAACACAGGTTCATCATTCTTCTTACTTTGTCTAAGCCATTGCCCCTCATTTTTTTTAATGTATCTCTACATTTCTAACATTTAAATGAAAATTTATTTATTCCAGCTCAAGCAAGTTTTCAGTATACTTTACACTGGATGCCACTCGCAACCTCCAAACAACCGAGCTTACATCAGTGGGAAAACAACGAGAGCAGTCTGGGATCAGTTACTGTTGACTTGGGAAGAAAAAGTGTTCAACTGTAAAATTCCTTATTGAGGTAAAACCTAAAAACATCAGAAAAAAAAAATACTACAAACAACAGAGGTTCCGTTTTTTTTAAACAAAAGATTCTGTTTATTGAATTTTCTTTTTTAGAATCCTCCAACACTGAAATTGAAGCCTAACACTTGCCCTTTTCTTGCAGGCCTGTCCAGAAGATGCTCTCAATGCGCTTTCCAATGAGCTTAAATTCACGTTTGATGGTTTGCCCTCAAACAATCTCAGGCCAAGTCTCGCCCCACATGCTCAAACAACAACCATTTATCCTGTAAGTGACCTTTTCAAAACACCTTATTAACTGAATAACCGATTCTAGTCTTTATAAAGTTATGAAAGCAACTTTAGTTTTACCCTAAATTTCTGAATTCATTTATTACTACTGGCATGCAATTGACCAGTTTGTAGTGGAGAAACCACAAACACAACCTCCTTGGCAGAAGTAAAAATTGTTTATAACATCACAGTCTTTATAAGCTACCAGGTCGGAGAACCAATCACAACCACACAAATCACAACAGCTCTTACTACAGCATCAGTGACCTGAAGATGACCAGTGGATTCACAAAATGTCAGTCTTAGTTCCACTTGTTGTATTGCTATCTTTAACAGTGTTAATCATTACATTTTAAGGCAAATTCTACTGATTTCCGTGGTTAACAGGTCGGGCCTCTTTACTGGCTTTCCTCATACCTAACGGGTAGCAGTTTCAATGTATTAATTAGTAGTGTTAGATCTGCAGAATTAAAATTCAGTGAGGGTTCCCAAAGTGTCAGTTCTTGGTTCATTAGTCTCTTTCATTGGTTCCCAGTTCAGTGTACCTTTAAAATCCTTTTGTTAGTTCATGACTAGTCGTTATGTTTTTGATTTGTTGCTTTTGCTGCCTTAAAAGACTGTGGGTATGTTACATATCTATATATAGTAGCACATTGAGTTTATGTGTAATAAAATGTGCTATATAAATACAGATTAAAAATATAAATAAAGCTGACACCTAGACAATGTTTCATTTAGCCTGCAAATAATGTGTAATATAAATAATTATACCCATCATGCTTTCTTTTGCAGTTAGGGTTTGAGATCAACTGCGGCACTGACAACAAATGTGTTGATAACTTGAAAGTGGATTTCAACTTCACCGGGTGAGACTCAGTTACAAAACTTCAGCTTTGCTTGTGTCTGGTAACATGTTAGGTTTAAAAGATTGTACCCAAAAACTAATTGTGGAATAAAAAACTCAAATTTTTATGTACAGTTTATTGTTTAGTCTATGATATCTAGTCTTTCAAAAATTCAATTCATTATGATGAATAAACCTGGAAGAGAACAAATAAAACCCAACAACAACTTGTTTTGTTCTTTAAGTTTAGTTCATGTTATTTCTTCTTGTCATGGTTTATACAGTAGCTTGTTTCTTTTGATTCCTAATACATGATAGGTTTCAGGTTAAGCAGATATCTAGCTTTTTCAGGGAGGCCAGAAGTTCCTTCTTGTTTTGTGGATGACGCTCCCTTTGCCTGCCACACAGCCCGTTTCATGACAGTGCTAGTCAGCAAATGATGACATAACTCAGTAATTAAGATGGTAAAAATACCTTCTCCCTTATCTGAAAACTGCCTATTCTGCCAGATCCTCAGAGGTTAAAGTGGGCATTGATGAGCTTTTGGATGTCACAGTCACAGTGAAGAACAGAGGGGAAAACTCCTACAACAGCCGTGTTATTCTCACCTACCCAGCTGGACTCTCCTACAGGAAGTTCACCATTCTGCAGGTAAGGCATCAGGATCAAGTCTGTATCAGTTCATCACTGATCTGCTGCTCTCCCGGTGCATCCAACATTCATTTTGTTTCTAATAAAGGGAAGAATTGAGTGCAACTCCTTGGACAGTGAAGATGGTTTATCACGAGGAAGCACAGACTGCTCTATTGACAAGCCAATTTTCAAAAGCAAAACTAAGGTTTGCTTTTTGGACAAATGATCTTTTCTCACTTCTGAACAGTTTAAAGGCAAAGAGCAGTCACTCTCATCTCTCTCCTTCAATTAAGGCTTCCTTCATTGTGTCCTATGGGATTGACACCAACAGTCAGCTTGAGAGGAAGATCTTTGTGACTGCAAATGCCACCAAGTACTGTTGTTCCTTTAGTGCAGGTACTCTTCATTTAAGCAATAACCCCACAGATACAGTACAACTAATTTCACTTCTCTCTTTCAGTGGAAATCAGGAGCATGCTGCTAAAAGTGAACTCTACAAAAAGAAATCGATTGATGTGAAGTACAGCATTTTTATGACATTTGAAAGGTGTGTTGTTCTGTTCTTAACAAAATAAATCATTTAGAAATTAACAAATGTTTTATTACATGGTATTAATTTCATGTTTTAAATGTGTCTGTTTAGCTCCCTCAGCTACAACAATTTCACATTTGGAATGAACAATTTGCAGAAACCAGTGCAACAATCTATCCAGGTAAAATGTAATGAAATAATAGACATATGATTTTGTGAATTACACCTAACTCTCATGCTTAGATTTCTTTTACTTTTCAACCCATCCTTTAGGTTACAAATGATATCAGAGCGCTTAATTTCACTGTGGTGATCAGGGTTCCAGTGAAGCTCGGTGAAAAAGACATTTGGGTGGATTTGAACAGTCTACAGGTAAAATATATGTCAGATGTTTTAGCTGCTGACTCTAAAAAATGGCTCAATCTTAGGTATGGATGAATGGATGTGTTAAAATTAGGACAAATCAAAATTCCATAAATGAAATGTATTTCAGATTGCAGACTGTCAAAAATCAAATGATGAAGAAGCAAGTGTCAGAGATTTTGTTCCTCAGATACAAAAAAATAAAGTAGTGGTAAGTATGCCTCCAAACTTCAGCTGTTAAAATTTCACCTAACTGTAGACTTAAAAAATCACCTTATATGGCATCACAATTTGTGTTACATTCACTCTTCTTTTAAATCATCCATAGGACTGCTCTGTAGCCAGGTGCAGAGTGTTCAAGTGCAACACATTCATGGGAATACGGGAGAGCAGGACGTATGAAATCTCTGCCAACCTCAGTTCAGGATGGATAGAGCAGGTAGTTGATGGATAATTTGTGTTAAATGCTTCATTAGTATATATTTTTTAAAACTTCTGAGTATGTACTAGTAACTTGGTTAAATCTTTAGAATAATTGTTCTACTAAATGAAACACTGCCTAATTTAGGTTCAACTCATTCCATTCTTTTTGGTCTTAGATTGGACTTCAATCTGCCAAATTCCTCTTGACCAGCACAGCCAGTCTGGAGTACGACAAAAACCAGTACATCTACTTTTCAACAGGGTCCAACAACAATCCTCCAGTTCGCAAGGTGATTACACATTATTTTATCTTGTTTGATTTATGAGAGCTTGAATGTCATCCACATTCTGTCACCTCATCTCTCAGATTGAGGCAGAGGTAGAAGTGTATCCTAAACCAGATTTCACCAAAGAGATCATTGGAGGATCCCTGGGAGGGTTGGCTTTACTGGCTTTACTCACTGCTGGCCTGTATAAGGTGAAAGACTCGCCATTTTATCAGTTAATTACAAAACTTTAAAGTTTTAGAGAACATGTCCAGTTAAATAGTTTAAAGGTTATTATATTCACTCACGTAGCTTGGTTATTTTCATTCATTTTTCTTCCAGCTCTAATACACTATTATTGCATTTTTAAATGTTTTTGTGTTTTCACTCCTAGGCTGGATTTTTCAAGAGTAAATACAAACAGATGATGAATGAAAATGCAGACGATCCAGGTCCAGAGACTGATGCAGGTGCACCCCCAGCAGAATAACAAAGATCACATTTGTAGTTGTACAGTCAATTATATGAAACATATAAATCCTCGTGATATCGTTAGGAATGAAGACTATGTGTAGAAATGTCCATGCTACTGCATTTGATTCATTAAACAAAAAACGGCTTGCTGTGTCTGAAATAACTCATTCACTCACTCATTCAATTCAATTCAATTCAATTTTATTTATATAGCGCCAAATCACAACAAACTGTCGCCTCAAGGCGCTTTGTATTGTGGGTAAAGACCCTACAATAATACAGAGAAAACCCAACAGTCAAAACGACCCCCTATGAGCAGCACTTGGCGACAGTGGAAAGGAAAAACTCCCTTTTAACAGGAAGAAACCTCCAGCAGAACCAGGCTCAGGGAGGGGCAGTCATCTGCCGCGACCGGTTGGGCTGAGGGGAGAGAAAAGACATGCTGTGGAAGAGAGCCAGAGATTAATATCAATTAATGATTAAATGCAGAGTGGAGTATAACAAAGTAAATAAGGTGAATGAGAAACAGTGCATTATGTGAACCCCCCAGCAGACTAGGCCTATAGCAGCATAACTAAGGGATGGTTCAGGGTCACCTGATCCAGCCCTAACTATAAGCTTGATCAAAAAGGAAAGTTTTAAGCCTAATCTTAAAATAGAGAGGGTGTCTGTCTCCCGAATCCAAGCTGGAAGCTGGTTCCACAGAAGAGGCGCCTGAAAGCTGAAGGCTCTGCCTCCCATTCTACTCTTAAGTATCCTAGGAACCACAAGTAAGCCAGCAGTCTGAGAGCGAAGTGCTCTGTTGGGGTGATATGGTACTATGAGGTCTTTGAGATAAGATGGTGCCTGATTATTCAAGACCTTGTATGTGAGGAGAAGAATTTTAAATTCTATTCTAGATTTAACAGGGAGCCAATGAAGAGAAGCCAATATGGGAGAAATATGCTCTCTCTTTCTATTCCCTGTCAGTACTCTAGCTGCAGCATTTTGGATCAGCTGAAGGCTTTTCAGGGAGCTTTTAGGACAGCCTGATAAATATGAATTACAATAATCCAGCCTAGAAGTAATAAATGCATGAATGAGCTTTTCAGCATCACTCTGAGAAAGGATGTTTCTAATTTTAGAAATATTGCGCAAATGCAAAAAAGCGGTCCTACATATTTGTTTAATATGTGCATTGAAGGACATATCCTGGTCAAAAATGACTCCAAGATTTCTCACAGTGTTACTGGAGGCCAAAGTAATGCCACCCAGAGTAAGTATCTGGTTAGACACCATGTTTCTAAGATTTGTGGGGCCGAGAACAAGAATTTCAGTTTTATCTGAATTTAGAAGCAGGAAATTAGAGGTCATCCAGGCCTTAATGTCTTTAGGACATTCCTGCAGTTTAATTAATTGATGTGTGTCATCTGGCTTCATTGATAGGTAAAGCTGAGTATCATCTGCATAACAATGAAAATTGATGCAGTGCTTTCTAATAATACTGCCTAAGGGAAGCATGTATAATGTAAATAAAATTGGTCCTAGCACAGAACCCTGTGGAACTCCATAATTAACCTTAGTGTGTGAAGAAGACTCCCCATTTACATGAACAAATTGGAGTCTATGAGATAAATATGATTCAAACCACTGCAGTGCAGTACCTTTAATACCTATAGCAAGCTCTAATCTCTGTAATAAAATGTTATGGTCAACAGTATCAAAAGATAAGATAAGATAGTGTTTATTTGTCACATGCACAGTTATACACAGTACAATGCACAGTGAAATGTATTTTGTACCTGCAACCATATATACACACACATATAAATAAGAAGAATAAAAAAGCTGCACTGAGGTCCAACAGGACAAGAACAGAGATGAGTCCACTGTCAGAGGCTCTAAGAAGATCATTTGTAACCTTCACTAATGCTGTTTCTGTACTGTGATGAATTCTGAAACCTGACTGAAACTCTTCAAATAAACCGTTCCTCTGCAGATGATCAGTTAGCTGTTTTACAACTACTCTTTCAAGAATCTTTGAGAGAAAAGGAAGGTTGGAGATTGGCCTATAATTAGCTAAGACAGCTGGGTCAAGTGATGGCTTTTTAAGCAGAGGTTTAATTACAGCCACCTTGAAGGTCTGTGGTACATAGCCAACTAATAAAGACTGATTGATCATTTTTAAGATTGAAGCATCAATAATTGGAAAGACTTCTTTGAACAGTCTAGTAGGAATGGGATCTAACAAACATGTTGCTGGTTTGGAGGAAGTAACTATTGAAGTTAACTCTGAAAGATCAACTGGAGCAAAAGAGTCAAAACAAATACCAGCAGTGCTGAAAGCAGCCGAACATGAAGAATAATCTTTGAGATGGTTATGAATAATTTTTTCTCGAATGTCTAAAATTTTATTTGTAAAGAAATCCATGAAGTCACTACTAGTTAACGTGAAAGGAATACTCGGCTCTACAGAGCTCTGACTCTTTGTCAGCCTGGCTACAGTGCTGAAAAGAAACCTGGGGTTGTTCTTATTTTCTTCAATTAATGATGAATAGTAAGATGTCCTAGCTTTACGGAGGGCTTTTTTATAGAGCAACAAACTCTTTTTCCAGGCTAAATGAGCATCTTCTAATTTAGTGAGATGCCATTCCCTCTCCAGCTTTCGGGTTATCTGCTTTAAGCTGTGCGTTTGTGAATTATACCACGGAGTCAGGCACTTCTGATTTGAAGCTTTCCTTTTCAGAGGAGCCACAGTATCCAAAGTTATAAGCAGTGAGGATGTAAAACTATTGACGAGATAATCAACCTCACTGGGAGCAGAGTTTAGGTAGCTGCTCTGCACTGTGTTGGCACATGGCACTGAAGAGCATAATAATGAAGGAATTAGATCCTTAAACTTAGTTACAGCACTTTCAGAAAGACTTCTACTGTAATAAAACTTATTCCCCACTGCTGTGTAATCCATTAAAGTAAATGTAAATTTTACTAAGAAATGATCAGACAGGAGGGGGCTTTCAGGGAATACTGTTAAGTCTTCAGTTTCTATGCATATGTCAGGACAAGATCCAGAGTATGATTAAAGTGGTGGGTGGGCTCCTTTACATTTTGAGAGAAGCCAATTGAATCTAACAATAGATTAAATGCAGTGTTGAGGCTGTCATTCTCAGCATCTACATGGATGTTAAAATCACCCACTATAATTATTTTATCTGAACTGAGCACTAAATCAGATAAAAAGTCTGAGAAATCAGACAGAAACTCTGAGTAAGGACCAGGTGGACGATAGATAATAACAAATAAAACAGGTTTTTGATTTTCCCAATTAGGATGTACAAGACTAAGAGTCAGGCTTTCAAAGAATGAAAACTTTGTCTGGGTCTTTGATTAATTAATAAGCTGGAATTGAAGATTGCAGCTAATCCTCCTCCTCGACCTGTGCTTCGAGCATTCTGACAGTTACTGTGACTCGGGGGTGTTGATTCATTTAAACTAACATATTCATCCTGCTGTAACCAGGTTTCTGTAAGGCAGAATAAATCAATACGTTGATCAATTATTAAATCATTTACTAATAGGGACTTGGAAGAGAGAGACCTAATGTTTAACAATCCACATTTAATTGTTTTATTCTTTGGTGCAGTTGATGAAGCTGTATTATTTATTGTTTTTGAATTTTTATGCTTAAATAGCTTTTTGCTGATTTTAGCTTTTGTTTTTGGTGGTCTGGGAGCAGGCACCGACTCTATGGGGATGGGGTTTTGGGGGGATGGCAGGAGGAGAGAAGCTGCAGAGAGGCGTGTAAGGGGCTCGACACACGGGGAGCGACGTCGCTCGCTCTCCATTCATTTCCTATGGAGCTTGTGTGATGAGGCGACAATCGCTTGCCCTCCTCCAGCTAAGCGACCGGCGACGTTCGTGCTTGTGAAATTTCGAGCTCGTACACGTAGACGTGCACACGCGACCAGGCGACGCGACTCAACAAAGTTGGAAAATGTTCTACTTTTGTCGCTGTCGCGTGGCACTAAACCAATCAGCAAGAGTTTCATTGACTGACCAATGAGCGAAGAGTATGCTACACACTGCAGTCTGCAACCACTTTCAGCAGGAAGGAAAGCATCGTTTTAGCTGTGTTTGACTTTCCTATATTATATGACACTTCACGCAGTGATTATCGAGTTAAACATAAAAGGCAGCTGTATGGGAACGTGTTGGTGCAAGACTAACGTTAAACAGACGGATAGAGAGGACTTTTGTGCTAATATAGGATGAACGCGAGGTTGTCTTTTTCTTTTGTAGAGGAGACTTAACAGCAAGATTTCTGTCAGTTCAAATAAAATCTTCAGACTCCTCATCTTTATTGCCGTGTCTGACACGGACTGCTTTTAAAATGTCTAAATCCCTCCAGTTTCATAACCAATCACATTTCTTGGAGACGAGTGACGTAAGAGCGCGATTCGCAAAGCTGCCGTTGCTATCGCGTCCCGTGTGTTCAGTTTCACCCCAGTGGCGATGCGACCCATTCGTCGCTGTCGTTTGTCGCTCCCTGTGTGTCGAGCCCATAAGACTGCAACTCTGCTTCCTGGTCTCAACCCTGGGTAGTCAGTTTTTAGGAGGGTTAATAAATTTGGCCAGATTTCTAGAAATGAGAGCTGCTCCATCCAAAGTGGGATGGATGCCGTCTCTCCTAACAAGACCAGGTTTTCCCCAGAAACTTTGCCAGTTATCTATGAAGCCCACGTCATTTTTTGGACACCACTCAGACAGCCAGCGATTCAAGGAGAACATGCGGCTAAACATGTCGCTCCTGGTCTGATTGGGGAGGGGCCCAGAGAAAACTACAGAGTCCGACATCGTTTTTGCAAAGTTACACACCGAGTCAATATTAATTTTAGTGACCTCCGATTGGCGTAACTGGGTGTCATTACTGCCGACGTGAATAACGATTTTACCAAATCTACGATTAGCCTTAGCCAGCAGTTTCAAATTTCCATGAATGTCGCCTGCTCTGGCCCCTGGAAGACATTTGACTATGGTCGCCGGTGTCTCTAGCTTCACGTTTCTCAAAACAGAGTCACCAATAACCAGAGTTTGTTCCTCGGCGGGTGTGTCGCCGAGTGGAGAAAAACGGTTAGAGACGTGAACAGGTTGGTGGTCTACCCGGGGCTTCTGCTTAGGACTACGCTTCCTCCTCACCGTCACCCAGCTGGCCTGTTTTCCCTGCTGCTCGGGATCTGCTGGGGGGGAGCTAACGGCGGCTAAGTTACCATGGTCCGCACCCGCTACAGGGGCCTGGCTAGATGTAGGATTTTCCAGGGTGCGGAGCCGAGTCTCCAGTTCAGAAAGCCTGGCCTCCAGAGCTACAAACAGACTACATTTATTACAAGTACCGTTACTGCTAAAGGAGGCCGAGGAGTAACTAAACATGTGACACCCAGAGCAGGAAAGTGCAGGAGAAGAAGCCATGCTGGTAGTGAGTCGGCTAAGGGCTAAGCTACTAGCTGAGCTAAGCTAGCGAATTTCTAAAAACAAATAAAGTGAGTAATGTGAATACAGGTGATTCAGCAAAGAGTATGCTATTTAAAGTAGGTGAAGATTACACTAAAATATGTTATTATCCAGATAAATCGAGTTATACAGATATAACAGCTAACAGACAGCAAAACACTGTGCTCCGAAACAGGAACAGGAAGTGATACAATACCGCAGTGAGAGCCAACACCAAGGATTAAACCTATAACCTATTAATTCAGTATTACCTATAACCGAGGTTCTTATCTGGGGGCAGGCCCCTCAAAACTGGGTCACAAAATAAACCTGGATGGCTTGCCACAAGCAAGTGGCTGGCATAGTATACAGGAATATCTGTGCCGAGTATGACCTGGAAGTCCCGACGTCAAAATAGGTGGTTGAAAATGACAGAGGTAAGATCCTGTGGGACTTCCAGATACAGACAGACAAACTTGTGGTGGCTAACCAACTGGACGTCGTAGTGGTGGACAAACAAAGGAAGAAGGTCGTAGTGATAGAGATTGCAATACCAAGTGATGGCAACATCAAGATAAAGGATCACAAGAAGCTCAATAAATACCAATTGCTCAGAGTAGAGCTAGAGAGGATGTGGAAGGTGAAGGTAACAGTGGTCCCTGTGGTAATGGGAACACCTGGGGGAGTGACCCCCAAAATGGGAGAGTGGCTCCAGCAGATTCAGGTGTAGCCTTGTATAGAATAAAGACTTTGCTATGTTATATAGTATGTAGAGTGGTGATGGTGTGAGATTTTCACATTATGATAATAATCTCAGAAAATTTGGTTTCTGTTTATTATTTTGATATCCAAAGCAAACACCAACTTTAATTTAAATTCAAGTGTTGCTGAATTTAATTACACTGGGCAACAATTTTTTACTTTTTGAATGTTGTCTAGATTGCTACAACTGATTTAGGGTATTTTTGCACTGCTGAATCAGGAAATGGCATCCGTTTTTCTCCATCAGGTTAGGGTTTTTGTGCTAAGTTGATTTGAAAACAAATCAGATCTTGTGACAAAATCGATTACATTTTTGTAATCATCCTAAATATGTTTTTAAGAGAAAAAAATGTTTTTCCAACAACATATATTGATTACCTGATAGAAACATTGATTACTGTAAACTGAATGGTGGGCAATGATAATGGTAAGTACACGTAAATTGCATGTTGCTTCACCATTGTTCAAACTTCAGGGCTTGAACTTCCATTTCTTCGAACTGGTTGCAGTTAGTTATCTGAGCAGTGTGATTTTAGGTTTAAAGTCAGTTGAGACGGTGTTTTTAGGCACCAGCTTCCTTAGGATTGTTTTATACTCCATGTTTAACAATATTCAACACAGTGATTTATATCAAGGTGAGAAATTGTTGTTTTTTTAATGAGAGTGAAGTTATCTTACATTGAGTCTTTGTGTTTCTCACATTGTGTCAACTGCCAACCCTGGCAAAAGTTGCACATTCACAAAGTCAGATTTACTGTACACTGCATCTGTTTCATTTTCTCTCACTCAGCACATGAGAAACCACAGACTAAAAAAGAAAAAAAAAAGGGAAACGGCATCTCAGACATGATCAGATTATTGGTTGTTAGGCTGTGCTGACAAAAGTGACCGTTTATCACTGGTGGACATTTGCAGAAAAAGAGGCTGACTGACACAAGTGTCTTACTGAAGAGTGTAGAGTAGTCTGATGTGGACCGATGAGTCTAAATGTGACAAGGTGTCAAAAGAATCACAACCACCTTGTTAGTCATCTACTGTAGCAGCCAGGCAGGGCTCATAAATTAGTTTGGGGTGTTTAAAGTCATAGTGAATACTGTGTTTTTTAACCCTGAGGTGCAACATACAGTGAGTTAGCCATGGCAAAATGTCTAAATTTTTTCCCTTTTGGCTACATGTGCACATTAGGTACATCCACAGAGCATCTACTTTGATTTTTCTTCTTCAGCCATAGAATGAAGTAGCCACATCTTGAATCCAGGCCTAATTTAATAACTCATGCTGCATGCATCATAAAAACACAAATTTTCTGACACACAGTAACTGCGTGAGTATGGAAGGGAAGTTGGGTAAAAAGGAGAAATTAATCGTTTTATTTTAAGAGGTTCTTCTAAGCAGGAAGCTTGTCTGAACCATTCTGTGGCGATTGGGATGGATGGGTAATCAAATAAAAATGAGAAGAGGAGCAGGCATATTCCTTTACTGCAAACTAAAACTATATTTTTAATAACACTTCATTTATTTCTTATGTACAATTTAAAGTGATTAAAAATAGAGTATTATCTGAGTAAAACCTACTTTTCAGGAAAGAATTTATTTCCACATACCAACAAGGACTGAAGTTATATAGCTTATGTTTGGCTATTTATTATTTTAGTTATTATTTATGATTAGAATTCAATTCAATTCAATTCAATTCAATTCAATTTTATTTATATAGCGCCAAATCACAACAAACTGTCGCCTCAAGGCGCTTTGTATTGTGGGTAAAGACCCTACAATAATACAGAGAAAACCCAACAGTCAAAACGACCCCCTATGAGCAGCACTTGGCGACAGTGGAAAGGAAAAACTCCCTTTTAACAGGAAGAAACCTCCAGCAGAACCAGGCTCAGGGAGGGGCAGTCATCTGCCGCGACCGGTTGGGCTGAGGGGAGAGAAAGACATGCTGTGGATGAGAGCCAGAGATTAATATCAATTAATGATTAAATGCAGAGTGGAGTATAAACAAAGTAAATAAGGTGAATGAGAAACAGTGCATTATGTGAACCCCCCAGCAGACTAGGCCTATAGCAGCATAACTAAGGGATGGTTCAGGGTCACCTGATCCAGCCCTAACTATAAGCTTTATCATAAAGGAAAGTTTTAAGCCTAATCTTAAAAATAGAGAGGGTGTCTGTCTCCTGAATCCAAGCTGGAAGCTGGTTCCACAGAAGAGGCGCCTGAAAGCTGAAGGCTCTGCCTCCCATTCTACTCTTAAGTATCCTAGGAACCACAAGTAAGCCAGCAGTCTGAGAGCGAAGTGCTCTGTTGGGGTGATATGGTACTATGAGGTCTTTGAGATAAGATGGTGCCTGATTATTCAAGACCTTGTATGTGAGGAGAAGAATTTTAAATTCTATTCTAGATTTAACAGGGAGCCAATGAAGAGAAGCCAATATGGGAAAAATATGCTCTCTCTTTCTAGTCCCTGTCAGTACTCTAGCTGCAGCATTTTGGATCAGCTGAAGACTTTTCAGGGAGCTTTTAGGACAGCCTGATAATAATGAATTACAATAATCCAGCCTAGAAGTAATAAATGCATGAATGAGCTTTTCAGCATCACTCTGAGAAAGGATGTTTCTAATTTAGAAATATTGCGCAAATGCAAAAAAGCGGTCCTACATATTTGTTTATTATGTGCATTGAAGGACATATCCTGGTCAAAAATGACTCCAAGATTTCTCACAGTGTTACTGGAGGCCAAAGTAATGCCATCCAGAGTAAGTATCTGGTTAGACACCATGTTTCTAAGATTTGTGGGGCCAAGAACAAGAATTTCAGTTTTATCTGAATTTAGAAGCAGGAAATTAGAGGTCATCCAGGCCTTAATGTCTTTAAGACATTCCTGCAGTTTAACTAATTGATGTGTGTCATCTGGCTTCATTGATAGGTAAAGCTGAGTATCATCTGCATAACAATGAAAATTGATGCAGTGCTTTCTAATAATACTGCCTAAGGGAAGCATGTATAATGTAAATAAAATTGGTCCTAGCACAGAACCCTGTGGAACTCCATAATTAACCTTAGTGTGTGAAGAAGACTCCCCATTTACATGAACAAGAAGAATTTAATCTGGGAAACTGTTACTAGTGTTTATTGCAAAAGCCAAGTAGTTGAAGGACTGAATCAAAACAAAACCACCACAGTGCGGTGCGTCTTATGAAACAGAAAGTGTTGTCACTATTGTAACTCATCCCACGTAGGACTTTCTCTAAAGCAGTGTCTTGGCTTCGAGCTGTCAGCCTTCTGAATTTTTTGGTTTCAACTTCTTCTCCATCACCAGAATTAATACCTCACTCATCTGTCAAATAAAATTTTGTATTTTTTTGAGTAACAGCGACTGCAGGGTTCTCCAACCTTAGAATATAGAATGGGACTGATGCAAGCTCACTTGCTGGGACATGTTAATAGCCTGGCTGCAGCATTTTCTGTTACTTGGAGGCTCGAAACAAATGACACAAATGCATGGATAATTTTTTACAGTTCTGCCAAACAGACCACATGTCACAGTTTAGAAATGGTCCTTAAATGAGAAAAACAGGAATGAGAAAATATTTTATATCGGAGTTAAAACCCAGAGAGGAATCAAATATTACAACAAGATTTTAAACAGTAGCTTTAGTAGGTGAACAAAAGGAGGTAAGAGCATGACTGAGTTTCAGGAGAAGCTATGATCATGGTGACAGTTTTGTTTGCATTTAAGACAAGGTAATTGCAAAGTAAGAGATCCAATCACTAATCCAGGTTAAACAGTGCACTAAGGTGGATAGCCTAGCCAGCTGGTGAGGCTTCATCAGAATAAAACTGATAAAGAAACATCAGAAAACAATTGAATGATGCAATCCAAAAGTAGAATGTAGAAAGAAAGAATGTAAAAAGAAAATAGCAATGGACCCAGGACTGAACCTTGTGGAACCCCTCAGGTTAGAGAGACAGTGTTAGTGGAGAGCCCACTCTAATGCAGTCTAATGCCAGTCTAATGCAGAGCCAGAAATACTAGCCAAAACCTTAAGTCTTTTAAGTAAAATCTTATGGTCAAATGCACTGAGTGATAAAGCAAGTAGCTCTGAAATGTAGTCAAAGTATCAAGTAAAAAGTAGCTTTTCTTACTTGACCAGCTATTTTGTGCAAAGCTAACAGAACCTCATTATTATTACTGCTAATAAAATATATTAAGCAGCTTAAATTCTAAATCTAATGCATGTTCACAAGCAGAGAAAAAGAAAAGGAATTTAAAAAATAGCTCTATTTGCAATTGCCTACATTGTAGATGGGGTGCTGTGTGTCTGGTAAGGAGTAGATGCAGTACTGTCCCTTGAGCATCAGGGGGCACAGACTTTAGAATGGTTACTTAGCCCAGTGGTCCCCAACCTTTTTTGAGCCGCGGACCGGTTTAGTGTTAGAAAATATTTCCACGGACCGGCTTTTAAGGTGTGGCGAATAAATACGTCAAAATAAATGATACGACCATAACCAAGTGTGATATTTTCTACGTATAATAATAAAAAACGTGAATCCACTTTGTATTCGTATGCAACTCTATCAGCAGCGTTCTCGTAACATCCCGCCTCAACATTAATAACAGGCTCTCTGCCCACAGCGCTCCCTGGTCAGCTGTTAGAGCCATGGTAAAACATGCCTTCAAAATAAGATACACCGCAAAAACAAATACAGTAGAAATCACCTGAGTCGGATTCAAATGGCCCAGTGCAATGGCTTCTGCTTCATCTATGAATTTGCTTCTGCAAATTTTATAATCTGAAATTTTACTCGTAAGTGCAAGTTTGTAGCTTACACTTGCCACGATTGTCCCCGGTGAAATGAACTGATATAAACACTAAAACAATTTCCAGGCGTTGTTAGTGTGTGCGTAGTTGTGCATGAACGAGCCGATGCATGGAAGTGGGCGGACAGGAGCTGAGGAGGGTTTTAGCGCTAAACTCATCCAGTTTATGCGATCACATTTAACTGGAAATTTATTACAATGGGACCAGATTTTTCATCCGAGGTAGGTGAATATCCGACGGATTTATGTGATGATTTTATTGGAATTAATGTTAGAAAAAAATCAGGACCTGCAGATGCCATCCAACTAGAGCGAAAACCTGATTTGTGCGACTTCGACTTAGGTGATTTTTACTGTATACAGCGCATGAAAATTACAACTCACCATAACACTGAATCAGTGTAAGCCCCCTGAGCTTGTTTCTCTGATACTCATTTTTGCTGGCTTCTGGTTTGACTGGGTTCGGCCGATTTCACATGGAGCGTGGCTGCAGAGCCGCGGTGTCAAGCGCTGGAGAGTCAGTTTGATGGCTGGGTCTACCTCACTGCTATTCCCGGTGTTGATAAATAAAAATGGTAAATGGACTAGTTCTTACATAGCGCTTTTCTACTCTTGTTGAGCACTCAAAAATTTAAAGAAGCGTTATGTAGGTCAACCAACCGATTTCGTTAGACAGGCCTGAAGCTTCTGGGTTTAATTTTAGCGGTGACGTATCATGTGAGCAGAAACGTCTTGACACGTCAAGAGGAAGTCATGGAGGGAAGTAACGGAGCGAATCCGCCCATTTTTCAAAATAAAATATAGTTTAGGCGCAGATAATAATCAGAATCAGAATCAGAAGGTTTTATTGCCATATGGGTGAACAGGTTCACAGCATTAGGAAATTGCTGCGGTACTTCGTGCTTACAGAAAAAAAACAAATAAGTATAAAAACTATAAGACAATATACAAGTATACAAATTGCAAATATACAGAGATATTAGAGCTATAACTATAGCACAATATTACAAAATTACAAAATATACAGTGCAGAGACTAATTAAAAGATAAAAGAATGTAGACTATATTCCACTAATATGTACATCAGTGCAATCAGACAGGTGCATAGACATAGGGTCATCAGCGTTTGTGGAGGGTGGTGGTAACAGTCTTAGGGTAATTGTTCATGAGTCCAACAGCTGAGGGGAAGAAACTGTTCTTATGGCGGGAGGTTCTGGTCCGTATGGACCGTAGCCTCCTTCCTGAGGGGAGAGGGTCAAAAAGTCTGTGCCCAGGGTGAGAGTGGTCGGCTGTGATCCGACCTGCACGCCCCAGTGTCCTGGAGGTGTACAGGTCCTGGGGAGATGGGAGGTTACAGCCAATCACCTTCTCAGCAGAGTGCACAACGCGCTGTAGTCTCTGTTTGTCCCTAGTGGTGGCTCCAGCGTACCACACAGTGATGGAGGAGGTGAGGATGGACTCAATGATGGCAGTATAGAACTGCACTGTAAGTAAAACGGAAATAATTTAAGTTATTTATTCTTTATGTGCGGCCCGGTACCAAATGTCCCACGGCCCGGTACCGGTCCACGGCCCGGGGGTTGGGGACCTCTGACTTAGCCTATTTCATGCAGGCACCTGGGGCACAGGTACAGAGAATTAGAATGAGGAGGAAGTCACAGTTTTTTTTTTAAATGACTTCACTTGCCTCCAGTGGTCTTTTTAGTGGTTGGATTGCCACTACATTTACTTTGCCTCAACACCTACACGGGAAAATGAGAAAAGTGATATTTAGATGTGTGAACACTATGACTGGGTACTGGGGTGCAGTGTGGGGAAAAAAAATCTCTTAGAAATAGGTCACAGTAATTTCTTTGTCATGGTCCCTGGGTCATCGATCCAGAGTTTTGACTTTTTGTGTGTTTATGATTTATTTTGGTTTTGAGAAGAGATTGTGTTCTAGCTCTGCAGTGGGTAGAGTCTTTTATTAATTATATTATTTCATATTCACTGGTGCTTTTTGAGTTTGTGCCTTTAGTTTCTTTCTTGCTTATAGATAGCTTGAGGTTTATTAGTTCCCTGTTATGATTCCATTCTATTCTTCCAGTCTTGTATAAACATGGAAGTGCTTGTATGAATGTGACTGCATGGGTAAATGGTAAATGGACCAGTTCTTATATAGTGCTTTTCTACTCAGTATGAGCACTCAAAGCGCTTATACAACCTGTTTTGCATTCACCCATGCACTCCCATTCATACAAGCACTTCCATTTTTACTAAGCTAAGTGCTTTTAATTACCTAACATTCACACGCATTCATACTCCGACAGAACGGTCGGAGAGCAACTTGGGGTTAAGTATCTTGCCCAAGGATACATTGGCACGTAGCCCGGAGTAGCCAGGATTCGAACCGCTGACCTTCCGATCAGTAGGTGACCTGCTCTACCTACTGAGCTACAGCCACCCCACTACAAATGTAAACATGATGTGTAAGCGCTTTGAGTGCTCTGACTGAGTAGAAAAGCGCTATATAAGAGCTAGTCCATTTACCATTTACCATTTGTCTCTGTATTTGTTATGTCAAGTTTTCAATGTTTGAGTCCTTATCTTGGTGTTAATGCTTTTCTGTTTTATTTTGGGAACCTTTGTTTCTTGTGTTCAGTTTAACTTTCTCCAGTCTTGTTTCCCTGATGAGTTTCAGCTGTGTTCCCAGGTGTTTCCTCTCTGCCCCAGTTGCCCCTCTCTGTATTTATAATTGTTGTATTCCCCTTTGTCTTCATCACAGCATCTGTTTTCATTGCTCCAGTGTCTCACCCTAAACTTCTACATTACTGTGTGTCTCAGATGATTAGTGGCCCCTCTGCCTCCTTTAGCAGCAATGGTACTTTCAATAAATGTAGCCTGTTTGTAGCTTTGGAGGCCAGACTGAGTGAATTGGAGACCTGGCTCCACAGCCTGTAAAATCCTGAAGCTAACCAGGCCCCTGGAGCTGATACGGACCAAGGTAGCTGATCATTTCTTAATGACATTTAAATTTACTTTAATGGATTACACAACAGTAGGGAGTCAATTTTATCACAACAGAAGTCTTTCTGAAAGGGCTGTACTAGTTCAATTCCTCCATTATTATGGTCTTCAATGACATAGTCAGTAGTTTCACATCCTCACTGCATAACACTCTAGATACTGTGGCTCATGTGTGTTGAAGCTCAGTCAGCTCTATTTTTAAGTCTAGATTTAGTAATATTGAAGATCATCTGATTAGCAGACAGGAGTATGAACATGAATAAGATCAGACAAATACAGTGGTGCCAGCCCATATAAAATCTTAAAAACAATCAATAAAATTTTAAAATGAATCCTAAAATTGACAGGATGCCAATGAAGCGATGCTAAACCTGGAGTAAAATGCTCACGGTTTCTCATCCCTGTTAAAAGTCGAGCAGCAACATTTTGGACCAGTTGAAGCTGACGAAGTGACGACTGTGGTAAACTTGCATACAAAGAATTACAGTAATCCAGTCTTGTCATAATAAGAGCAGTTTTAACTGGTATAACTCACAAATGCACTGCTTGAGGCAGATAACCTGTAATCTGGAGAGGAAATGGCATCTCACTAATTTAGAAGATCTTCACTTAGCCTGGAAAAAGTTTATTGCTCAATTTAAAAAAAGGTCCTCTGTGAATCTAGGATATCTTACTATTCATCACTGATTGAAGAAAACAAGAACAACCCCGTGTTTCTTTTCAGTACTGTAGCCGGGCTGACAAAGAGCCAGAGCTCTGTTCAGCTGAGTATTCCTTTAACTTTAACTACTAATGACTTTGGTTAAAATTTTATTTGTGAAGAAATTCACATTCATAACCATCTCACAGATGTATCTTTGTGTACAGCTACTTTCAGTTCTGCTAATATTTATTTAGACTCTTTCTGAGTTAACTTCAGTAGCTACTTCCTCCAAGCTATCAACGTGTCTTTTAGACCCCATTCCTCCAAGACTGCTCAATGAAGTCCTACCATTAATTAATTTTGGCTCTTCTGCTTAGGCCAATGATTTTAACCTTTTGTTTGGCTAAATGCAGGCCTGTAAAGAGGCACGCAGCTTGTCTATTAAATGTGAGTTTCAAACTGAATAGGCATATTTTAATAGCTGTTTTTTTAACTTAGGCTGATATTAAAAAGTGAATAATTTGTTCATTACATTATCTGTGAGGATTCTTTCATATCAGAAAGTTGTTTAATTAAAGAACCAGTTCTGTTGCCAGTCAACCTACATAAATGCATTTTTTAACCATTATTAAATGGTTTCGACCGATAAAATATATCAAACTTTGTACTTCTGTGCATTAAATTATTTTTCTGCTACTGAAATATTTAGCTTGCTAGTATATGAAGGAGTGTGAGGGCCACATTGAGGAAAAAAAAATAATTTTATGCATTTTGAGAATAAAGACAAAATCGTCGAAGTCGTCATTTCAAGTCAAATAATGGCCACAGCTGCTATACTCTCTACAAAATGCCTTGGGTAGAAACAACTTGATCAGCTGTGTTATTGTGTCTTGTGGTTCTGTGGTCCCCTCTGTACTGTACGAAGGTGCAGCCATCCATGAATCTAACCTTATAAAACATACAGTGGTGTGAAAAAGTGTTTGCCCCCTGCCTCATTTCCTGTTTTTTTGCATGTTTGTCACACTTAAGTGTTTCGGAACATCAAACCAATTTAAACAATAGTCAAGGACAACACAAGTAAACACAAAATGCAAGTTGTAAATGAAGGTGTTTTTTACTGAAGGTGAAAAAAAATCCAAACCATCATGGCCCTGTGTGAAAAAGTGATTGCCCCCCTTGTTAAAACATACTATAACTGTGGTTTTTCACACCTGAGTTCAATTTCCTTAGCCACACCTAGGCCTGATTATTGCCACACCTGTTCCCAATCAAGACATCACTTAAATAGGAGCTGCCTGACACAGTAAGGTCCCCCAGAAGATCCTTGAAAGCTACACATCATGCCGAGAGCCAAAGAAATTCAGGAGCAATTGAGAAAGAAAGTAATTGAGACCTATCAGTCTGGAAAGGGTTATAAAGCCATTTCCAAAGCTTTGGGAATCCAGCGAACCACAGTGAGAGCCATTATCCACAAATGGCGAAGACATGGAACAGTGGTGAACCTTCCCAGGAGTGGCCGGCCGCCCAAAATTACCCCAAGGGCGCAGCGACGACTCATCCAAGAGGTCACAAAAGACCCCACAACAACGTCCAAAGAACTGCAGGCCTCACTTGCCTCAGTTAAGGTCAGCGTTCATGCCTCCACCATCAGAAAAAGACTGAGCAAAATGGCCTGCTTGGCAGAGTTCCAAGAAGAAAAACCACTGCTGAGCAAAAGAACATTAAAGCTCGTCTCAATTTTTCCAAAACGCATCTTGATGATCCCCAAGACTTTTGGGACAACATTCTGTGGACCGATGAGACAAAAGTGGAACTCTTTGGAAGGTGTGTGTCCCATTACATCTGGCGTAAAAGGAACACTGCATTTCAGAAAAAGAACATTATACCAACAGTAAAATATGGTGGTGGTAGTGTGATGGTCTGGGGCTGTTTTGCTGCATCAGGACCTGGAAGACTTGCTGTGATAAATGGAACTATGAATTCTGCTGTCTACCAAGAGATACTGAGGGAGAATGTCAGACCATCTGTTCGTGTACTCAAGCTTAAACGTACTTGGGTTCTGCAGCAGGACAATGATCCTAAACACACCAGCAAGTCCACCACTGAATGGCTGAAGAAAAACAAAATGAAGACTTTGGAGTGGCCTAGCCAAAGTCCTGACCTGAATCCTATTGAGATGTTGTGGTATGACCTTAAAAAGGCCGTTCATGCTCGAAAACCCTCTAATGTAACTGAATTAGGACAATTCTGCAAAGATGAGTGGGCCAAAATTCCTCCAGAATACTGTAAAAGCCTCATTGCAAGTTATCGCAGACGCTTGGTTGCAGTTGTTGCTGCTAAGGGTGGCCCAACCAGTTATTAGGTTTAGGGGGCAATCACTTTTTCACACAGGGCCATGATGGTTTGGATTTTTTTTCACCTTTACTAATAAACACCTTCATTTACAACTTGCATTTTGTGTTTACTTGTGTTGTCCTTGACTATTGTTTAAATTGGTTTGATGTTCCGAAACACTTAAGTGTGACAAACATGCAAAAAAACAGGAAATGAGGCAGGGGGCAAACACTTTTTCACACCACTGTATATATATGTAAATTATACATGCAATAATATAGGTGTACACAACACTATTTTTCCAAGAAACATTTGAAAAAGAATAAAGTAAAAGATCAAATGGCATTTTTTATGCTGTGCTCCGAGTATTCACAGATCTGTCAGGTTTCCGATATGTGTCCCCCCCCAATAATAAACTCAGTGGCGGTCCTAGCCTGTTTGGCGCCCTGGGCGAGCATCCCCGCCGGCGCCCCCCCCCCAATAGCGATCGCCTCAGCAGCGCCTACCGCACTACTCCACTTGGGGGGTAATGAGTGCCCTCTGCCTGCTGTGTGGTGAATTCTGCCATGGTCTGACAGACAGTTTTTAACAGAAGCCCCCCCCCCCCCCCCCCCCCCCCCAATCACAGGCACACTCAGAATTTCTTTTAAATTTTTATTTGAAAAAACATGGAAGAAACTGAAATATTACACAGCTTCTGCTTACCTTTATCTTTTGCTTCTTTCTTTTCTTCTTCTTTTCTCTTTTCCTAAACTGCGTGCCTGATGGCTTTGACCTTTTCCTTTCCATCTGCCGTAATTCGTACTGAAGCGGAATAGGTTATCACCGCCACCCATCCCCAGGGTTGTCAGATCTGATTGACAGTAGCCAGCCCAACACAACGAAACCTCCATTGAAACTCATGTTAATAGCACCAGGTGTGATATATATTTAAATATACACAACTTTGGGTAAGTTGTTAAAGTTTTGGCTGCTTTTCACCATATTTGGTAGGTTCTTAGGAAGTTTTTAATTGTAAAATTATATATCTACATGATTTTATAATTATGTAGATATATCTATATAATTTTCCAGCCCAATGTGTTTACAAGCTGCCCAATCTGGCCATCTGGCAACACTGCGCCATTCACCAACATTTGTCTGAACCATCTAGATTCGTATTTGTGTTATTTTTTTCATCAGGATTCAGGTTCACACAAATACTGTGAATTAATGACCATATTTCCAGTATTATAAATGAAATGTGCTTTGTGTTCTATCAGTTTATTATTATCAGTTTATTAGTGCATCTAATTTTATTAGATGTACAGATTCATTCTATACGGAACCCAAGGGACATTGGGTATCTCCGCTGTCTGTCAGACCATGGCAGAAAGCTACATGCACCACACAGCAGGCAGAAGGCGCCCATTACCCCACAAGTGGAGTAGTGCGGTAGGCGCTGCTGCGGCGATCGCAATGCGTTGGGGGGAGGGGGGCGGTCATGCTGCCCTAGATGAAAAGCCGCCCTGGGCGGCTGCCCATATTTCCCATATCAGAAACCGCCACTGCCTTCAGACAAATCTGAACCAAGTTAGGACCTTCAACACACATACTGTAAGGCAGAATTTGCAGGACAAACTTTTTTTCCAGCAAAGGTACAAATACAAACTCACAATGAAAACTTTCTTGTAAACGTTCTTTGTATAAAAAGTAGTTACCGTTAGGCCTTTAGGGCTTTGGACATTAACACATATTTGGCCATTGAAGAATTTTCCATTTCTTTACCTTTCACAATACATATCAGTTAAGTACATTCTCGTGTTTAAAAGACTTTGGTAAGTTTTTTTTTTTTATTCAATTAAAAGTGATAAAGCAAGTAGCTCTGAAATGTAGTCAAAGTATCAAGTAAAAAGTAGCTTTTCTTACTTGACCAGCTATTTTGTGCAAAGCTAACAGAACCTCATTATTATTACTGCTAATAAAATATATTAAGCAGCTTAAATTCTAAATCTAATGCATGTTCACAAGCAGAGAAAAACAAAAGGAATTAAAAAAATAGCTCTATTTGCAATTGCCTACATTGTAGATGGGGTGCTGTGTGTCTGGTAAGGAGTAGATGCAGTACTGTCCCTTGAGCATCAGGGGGCACAGACTTTAGAATGGTTACTTAGCCTATTTCATGCAGGCACCAGGGGCACAGGTACAGAGAATTAGAATGAGGAGGAAGTCACAGTTTTTTTTTTATATGACTTCACTTGCCTCCAGTGGTCTTTTTAGTGGTTGGATTGCCACTACATTTACTTTGCCTCAACACCTACACAGGAAAATGAGAAAAGTGATATTTAGATGTGTGAACACTATGACTGGCTACTGGGGTGCAGTGTGGGGAAAAAAAATTTCTTAGAAATGGGTCACAGTAATTTCTTTGTCATGGTCCCTGGGTCATCGATCCAGAGTTTTGACGTTTTGTGTGTTTATGATTTATTTTGGTTTTGAGAAGAGATTGTGTTCTAGCTCTGCAGTGGGTAGAGTCTTTTATTAATTATATTATTTCATATTCACTGGTGCTTTTTGAGTTTGTGCCTTTAGTTTCTTTCTTGCTTATAGATAGCTTGAGGTTTATTAGTTCCTTGTTATGATTCCATTCTATTCTTCCAGTCTTGTATAAACATGGAAGTGCTTGTATGAATGTGAGTGCATGGGTAAATGTAAACATGATGTGTAAGCGCTTTGAGTGCTCTGACTGAGTAGAAAAGCGCTATATAAGAGCTAGTCCATTTACCATTTACCATTTGTCTCTGTATTTGTTATGTCAAGTTTTCAATGTTTGAGTCCTTATCTTGGTGTTAATGCTTTTCTGTTTTATTTTGGGAACCTTTGTTTCTTGTGTTCAGTTTAACTTTCTCCAGTCTTGTTTCCCTGATGAGTTTCAGCTGTGTTCCCAGGTGTTTCCTCTCTGCCCCAGTTGCCCCTCTCTGTATTTATAATTGTTGTATTCCCCTTTGTCTTCATCACAGCATCTGTTTTCATTGCTCCAGTGTCTCACCCTAAACTGCTACATTTCTGTGTGTCTCAGATGATTAGTGGCCCCTCTGCCTCCTTTAGCAGCAATGGTACTTTCAATAAATGTAGCCTGTTTGTAGCTTTGGAGGCCAGACTGAGTGAATTGGAGACCTGGCTCCACAGCCTGTAAAATCCTGAAGCTAACCAGGCCCCTGGAGCTGATACGGACCAAGGTAGCTGATCATTTCTTAATGACATTTAAATTTACTTTAATGGATTACACAACAGTAGGGAGTCAATTTTATCACAACAGAAGTCTTTCTGAAAGGGCTGTACTAGTTCAATTCCTCCATTATTATGCTCTTCAATGGCATAGTCAGTAGTTTCACATCCTCACTGCATAACACTCTAGATACTGTGGCTCCTCTGAGAAAGCTTCAAATCAGAAATGCTTGACTCCCTGGTGAATGGCAATGTCCAAATTTATTTATAGAGCAAACTGTAAATAGTTACAATATATCAAGATTTAGCTTGAATTAAAAGCCAGTGAGTAGAAATCAGTCTTTAGCAACAACTTAAATATAGTAACTGTCTAGGCAGGTCTAATATGAAATATAAGGCATTCCAGAGACTCAGGGCAACAACTGAAAATGCTCAGTCACCTCTATTTTTAAGTCTAGATTTAGTAATATTGAAGATCATCTGATTAGCAGACAGGAGTATGAACATGAATAAGATCAGACAAATACAGTGGTGCCAGCCCATATAAAATCTTAAAAACAATCAATAAAATTTTAAAATGAATCCTAAAATTGACAGGATGCCAATGAAGCGATGCTAAACCTGGAGTAAAATGCTCACGGTTTCTCATCCCTGTTAAAAGTCGAGCAGCAACATTTTGGACCAGTTGAAGCTGACGAAGTGACGACTGTGGTAAACTTGCATACAAAGAATTACAGTAATCCAGTCTTGTCATAATAAGAGCAGTTTTAACTGGTATAACTCACAAATGCACTGCTTGAGGCAGATAACCTGTAATCTGGAGAGGAAATGACATCTCACTAATTTAGAAGATCTTCATTTAGCCTGGAAAAAGTTTATTGCTCAATTTAAAAAAAGTCCTCTGTGAATCTAGGATATCTTAATATTCATCACTGATTGAAGAAACAAGAACAACCCCGTGTTTCTTTTCAGTACTGTAGCCGGGCTGACAAAGAGCCAGAGCTCTGTTCAGCTGAGTATTCCTTTAACTTTAACTACTAATGACTTTGGTTAAAATTTTATTTGTGAAGAAATTCACATTCATAACCATCTCACAGATGTATCTTTGTGTACAGCTACTTTCAGTTCTGCTAATATTTATTTAGACTCTTTCTGAGTTAACTTCAGTAGCTACTTCCTCCAAGCTATCAACGTGTCTTTTAGACCCCATTCCTCCAAGACTGCTCAAAGAAGTCCTACCATTAATTAATGCTTCAATCTTATATATGATCAATCTGTCTTTATTAATTGGCTACTCTTTGAATGAGGTAAAACAGTCTGTCGGGAACGTTACCATGAATATGGCTTGTTTGGCTGTTTACTTTCATACATAGGATAAAGTTTACTTACTGGACAAGAAGTCAATTTGCAATGAATTTCAAATGAGAGGCGGAAAAATCATTTTGGCTCTTCTGCTTAAGCCAATGTTTTTAACCTTTTGCTTTGGCTAAATGCAGGGCTGTAAAGAGGTACGCAGCTTGTCTATTAAATGTGAGAGCTATCACTTTTATTTATTTCTTTTGGTTATTATTATTTTTATTGACATTTATTTTGGTTTATTAGATTAGAGTTTCAAACTGAATAGGTATATTTTAATAGCTGTTTTTTTTTTACTTAGGCTGATATTAAAAAGTGAATCATTTGTTCATTACATTATCTGTGAGGATTCTTTCATATCAGAACGTTGTTTAATTAAAGAACCAGTTCTGTTGCCAGTCAACCTACATAAATGCATTTTTTTTACCATTATTAAATGTTTTCAACCAATAAAACATATCAAACTTTGCACTTCTGTGCATTACATTATTTTTCTGCTACTGAAATATTTAGCTTGCTAGTATATGAAGGAGTGTGAGGGCCACATTGAGAAAAAAAATCATTTTATGCATTTTGAGAATAAAGACAAAATCGTCGAAGTTGTCATTTCAAGTCAAATAACGGCCACAGCTGCTATACTCTCTACAAAATGCCTTGGGTAGAAACAACTTTGTAAGTAACCACAAGCATGTTTTATTGCAGCAAAGTGATTGTAGTTTTTCCACTTGAAAATGTTGTAAATTTGCAGGCTTCCGTGTATAAGCTTTTATTTTGAAGTGCACTTCCTGTTTAGCGCAGTGAGCTGAATGTGACTGTAGCTTGTTTACGCTTCAATGCAACGGACACAGAGACACGGTTTATCTCAGTCATCTTCTCACTTGCAGCCCCTCCGAAGAGGCAAAAGCTCTTATGTTGGTTGGTTGGTTGGTTGGTTGGTTGTTGTTTGACACGGCTATGGTGAAAGGTTGTAGCTCAATAAAAACGCCACAAACCATCAGTAAAGTCTCATCCTTGTTCGGGGGGCATGCTACAGTAAGAGCTTCACCTCAGCGTGCTACATCGAGCTGCCCATGAAGGCTAAGGACAACGGCAACGGCACAGGCAGCGAGCTGGAGCAGCTACGGTTAAAGGCTAACAAGCTAAGGCTAAAGGAGAAGGTGAGCTACAATAACAAGGAAAATGGACGGCATCGAAGAGCACACACATAAGCTACAAACAGAAATAAATGAATCGAGAAGTTTATTATGCAAAGGAGATACAGAGAGTATGTCACGGCAAGAATTAAAGGACAACATTGAACACAAAGAGAGACAATTAGCTGAGCTTAACAAAACGGCGGCTCAGTTAACACTGCCCAGGCATTCAGAGCGGCCTAGCGTGCTAACGGAGAAAATGCTAGCATATAATAAAGACGAACTGATTAAAAAGGACAGAAAACTACAAAGCCTCTATGATCAATGGAAAGTACTAATCAGAACATCCAGGGAGAGCCTCAAAACTGATTTATCCGAGCAAGCGTTATGTGCTATGGCAGATGATATTGAAAAGAAATTGCAGGACATGATGAAAGTGTACAGTGAAATAAGGGAGCGTAGTACGCCATCTCCTGACACTAGACGCAGAATGGACTCTTGTGAAGCAGTAAATAAGGACATTATGAAAATACTTAATGAACGTATAGTAGCAATAGATGACTTTGATTCGGCTACAGAAAGGCAACGTCTTCATCAGCTCCTGACACACCAATACGCCCGCTCTATCTACGGTACTGCCTCTCAGTTAAGTGTTGGCAAACAGTCTGATACTTCAAGCATCGCAGCTAAAAGGATTGATGCAGCTGCAGAGTTAGCTGCAAAGGAAGCGGAATATAAAATCGTGCAAGAGGAAATTAGACAAAAGGAAAAAATAAGAGACATAGAGGAGCAACACAGAAAGGAATTGGAGGTACAAAAATCAGAGCTTGAGCGTTTGAAGGCAGAAAAGGAAATGCAAGCTGCTCGTGCGAAACTTGAGACCTATGACAGAGAAATGAACGTGGATATGGACAATCAGCAAATGCAAAATGATAATATGCTTTTCTCTGTTGACCATCAATCCTTTCATGAAGCACCAGCACCCTCTAGTGGCTTACCTCGCTCATCAATGCCACGAAACAACGTGTCAATCCCCGCTGCAAACGATCCGAACCATCAAGTCTTCACTCAAACACCCCCTACAGACATTTCCCAGTTAGCCCAAGCAATTCAAAACAGTATAGCCATAAACAGAATCCCAATGCCAATGCCCACAGTTTTCAGTGGAGATCCAATTACCTACATAGAATGGAAGGCATCGTTCACTTCACTTGTGGACTGCAAAGGAATCTCACCTGCTGATAAACTCCACTTGCTAAAAAGGTATGTCACAGGCTCGGCACAAAAATGTCTAGAGGGCATATTTTATCGCAGTGATGAAGAGGCTTACAAGGATGCATGGCAAAAGCTTGACCAACGTTATGGTCAGCCCTTTGTTGTCCAACGAGCTTTTAGAGACAAATTGTCAAAATGGCCTAAAATAAGTTCAAAGGATGCAGAAGGACTAAGGACATTTTCAGACTTTCTAAATGCATGTCTCCAAGCCATGCCCCATGTGAAAGGTCTAGAGATTCTAAGTGACTGTGAGGAGAACCAAAAGTTGTTGCAGAAAGTTCCAGATTGGCTGGCAGCCCGTTGGAATCGTCAGGTCACAGTTGCACTTATGGACGGCAAAGATTTTCCTTTGTTCAAGGACTTTGCACAATTTGTGGCAGTTGAGGCAGAAATCGCGTGCAACCCTGTCACTTCTTCATATGCTCTTCATTCATGCAGTTCATCCTACGAGAAGAGGACCACAAAGGACTTTAAACCAAACAGATCCACTCATGTCTTCACGACGCAAACTATGGTACAAAACAGTAAGGGAAGGACAACCAACACTAAATTAAAGGTGCCCTGCATGTTTTGCAAAGATGAAAACCACCAGCTGTTCAAGTGTCCAAACTTCTCAGAAAGGCCCTTAGAGAAGCGCACATATGTTAAGGACAACAAGTTGTGCTATGGATGTTTAAAGGTGGGTCATAATGCCAAAGATTGTCGCCACAGACACACATGTGACATTTGCAAGGGAAGGCATCCCACTTGTCTGCACAATGACAATCACAATGCCAATGAAAGGTTTCCAAGCCCTGTCAACGCAGCTCCTAGCACTCCACAAGAAACTACGGCAGTCACAGCTCTCAATGTTACTAAGGTGGGTCAGTCAAATGGCACATCCATGATCGTTCCTGTATGGGTGTCCACGGTTCAGAGCCCTACTAACGAGCAATTAGTGTACGCACTTTTAGACACACAAAGTGACAGCACATTTGTCAGTGAAGAAGTAAGCAACCAGCTACAAGCAGACACTCACCCTGTAAAGTTAAAGCTATCTACTATGCTGGGTGTCCATTCTATTGTTAAGAGTCACAGAGTATCTGGATTGTGTGTGAGAGGTTATGACTCAGACATTCGCATCGATCTTCCCCCCTCATACACCAAGGACTTTATACCAATTAACTATGACAATATACCCACCAGTGACACAGCAAAACAATGGCCCCACCTGACAGAAATCTCTGATAAGATACCACCTCTTTTAAGTTGTGATGTTGGACTCCTTATCGGATTTAACTGTCCCAGATCTCTAGCCCCAAGACAAGTTCTACTAGGAGAAGGCAATGAGCCCTATGCAATCCTCACGGACCTAGGGTGGAGCATTGTTGGAGGCTCCACATTTGAGCTCAGTGAAACCAAGTCAAGTTTGTGTCATAGAGTCACAGTGAAGGAACTACCCCCTGTAACTCCCATGGATGTGATTAATGTGCTAGAGTCAGATTTTAAGGACACAAAAGCAAGCGACAAAACTGTCTCGCAAGAGGATCTCATCTTTTTGGACAAGCTCAAGGAAGGAATAAGGAAAAACGAACAAGGACACTGTGAGATGCCTCTACCATTCAAACAAAGGCCACACTTACCTGACAACAGAAGGCTTGCTGAAATCAGACTTGAACACTTAAAGCGAAAGTTCAATAAAGACGAGAAATACAAAAGAGACTACATAACCTACATGAAAGACATTATTGAAAGGGGTGACGTCGAAGAAGTACACAACGAAGGAAAACAAGGTGAACAATGGTACATACCCCATCACGGGATTTATCATCCCAAAAAGCCCACTAAACTGCGTGTTGTATTCGATTGTTCAGCCAAACACAATGGTACAAGTCTAAATGATCATCTTCTTCAAGGGCCAGACCTAATCAATAATCTAACAGGCATCCTCCTACGGTTTAGACAACATCCTATTGCTCTCATGTGCGATATAGAAAAGATGTTCCATCAGTTTCATGTCCAGCAGTGTGACAGAGACTACCTGCGTTTTCTGTGGTGGAAAAATGGCAACACAGAGACACAGCCACAGGTTTACAGAATGAAGGTACATCTTTTGGTGCAGCATCATCCCCAGGCTGTGCAAATTATGGACTAAAGTACTTAGCAAAAGAACATTGTCACACACACCCCGTGGGATCTGAGTTTATGGAGAAAGACTTTTATGTAGACGATGGAGTGACAAGCACAAACACAGTTGAAAGGGCAATACAGCTTGCACAAGAGGCTACAGAAATATGTGCACAAGGAGGGCTCCGTCTACACAAATTTATTTCAAACAACCCTGCTGTCCTACAAAGCATCCCATCATCAGAATGTGCAATAGAGACCAAAACAAAAGACTTAACATTCAAAGACATGCCACAAGAAAGGGCCTTAGGCATTCAATGGAGTATCGTGAAGGACTGTTTCAAGTTGACACACTTTAAAGGATCAGCCACCAACACGCCGAGGCATCCTATCAACTGTCGCATCCATCTACGATCCCCTTGGCTTCCTGGCGCCATACGTGCTAATCGGAAAACAGATCCTGCAGGAAATGTGCCACCAAGGTATCAACTGGGACGACCCCTGCCAGAAGCACTGAGGCCAAGGTGGGAGAGCTGCAACGTGACTTTGCCAATCTAGACAAAGTAAACATAACTCGCTGTTACCTCCCAGCTAGTTTTAGAGACATTAAAGGAATAGAGTTGCACCACTTTCAGATGCGAGTACAAGTGGTTATGGACAATGCACCTATTTAAGAGCCATAAATGAGAAAGAGGAGATCCACTGCTCACTAGTGATAGCTAAAGCCCGTGTTTCTCCTACCAAGCTGACCACAACACCCAGACTTGAGCTCACAGCAGCTGTAGTATCAACGGCAGTCAGTAACATGCTAAGAGAGGAACTCTGTTATGCTCAAGTCAAAGAGTATTTTTGGACTGATTCAAAGGTAGTTTTGGGCTATATAAACAATGATGCACGTCGTTTCCACACCTTTGTGGCAAATAGAGTCCAAAAGATTCGGCAATGCACAAGCCCTCAGCAATGGTTTTATGTGCCATCAGCAGAGAACCCAGCCGATAGTGCATCTAGGGGTAAAACTGTCACTGAACTTCTCTCATCTGACTGGTTCACTGGTCCTTCCTTTCTCTGGGAGAGGGACCTGCCCACAATACCAAGTATAGAGCTAGATCTGTCCATTGGAGATCCAGAGGTCCGAAAGACACAGACAATGTTAACTAAAGTTACAGAGACATTCAGCCTTGCAGAACGTCTGTCAAAGTTCTCGTCATGGTCTAAAGCAGTCAAAGCTGTAGCACGTCTCTCAAGAAGGGTCAGAAAGGTCAAATCAAATGCACCTACAACAGTGAATGAACAAGAAAGAGCGGCACATGTCATTCTCCAGGATGTCCAAAAACAAACATATGGAAAGGAGATAAAGCTGTTAAGCAAAGGCAGTCAGCTCCCACATCACAACAAACTGTTCCACCTAGATGTTTTTGTGGACAAGGATGGTCTACTCAAGGTGGGAGGGAGACTTTCATCCACCAAAGACTCTTTCAAACATCCTATTGTTATCCCAAAAGAGCATCATGTGACCAAACTCATAATATCTCACTGTCATGACAAAGTAAAGCATCAAGGAAAAGGCTTCACCATAAACGAAATCAGATCTACCGGTTACTGGATCCCAGGTATGAGCAGAACAGTTGCATCTTTCATCCGTCAGTGTATCATCTGTCGCAGACTCCGCAGGGCTCCAGAGGGCCAAAGAATGAGTGACTTACCTGCTGAACGCTTAGAGCCATCTCCTCCCTTCACATACTGCGGTATGGACTGTTTTGGCCCGTTTGTTACCATAGAAGGAAGAAAACAACATAAACGGTATGGACTAATATTTACCCGCTTTTGCTCCCGTGCCATTCACATTGAGTTATTAGACGACCTATCCACTGACACATTCATAAATGCATTAAGGTGTTTCATTGCTATTAGGGGATCAGTCCGTCAAATCCAGTGTGATCAGGGAACAAACTTTGTTGGCGCACAAAATGAGCTTAAAGCAGCCCTAAATAGACTAGACACCCAAAGACTGAGCACTTATTTGTCCCAAAAACAGTGCGACTTTGTGATGAATGCACCTCACTCCAGTCATGCAGGCGGAGTGTGGGAACGCCAGATAAAGACTGTCAGAAGTGTACTGAATACAACTCTGTCACTCGCCCATGGTAGACTTAATGATGCTTCATTAAGGACTTTATTCTATGAAGCTATGGCCATAGTCAATAGCCGCCCACTGACAGTTGATAACCTTAACGATCCTGACAGCTTAGAACCCCTTACCCCTAACCATCTGCTCCACATGAAATCCAGCGCAGCACTGCCCCCACCTGGTGCTTTCCCAAAGGAGAACATCTACGGAGCAAAGAGATGGCGTCGTGTGCAGTTTCTGGCAGAGCAGTTCTGGTGCAGGTGAAGGCGCGAGTATCTACACAACATTATCGCCAGGCAGCGCTGGCACTCACCAAAAAGAAACCTGAAAGTAGGTGATGTTGTGTTGGACATTGATGAACTGTCACCCAGAGGTGAATGGAGACTTGCCAGAGTCTTAGAGACCTTTAGTGGCAAGGATGGACTCGTGAGAAGAGTAAAAATCTTCTTTGGAGACAAGAGACTGAATAACAAAGGGCAACGTTCTAATAAGCTTTCTATTTTAGAGCGTCCAGTACAAAAGCTAATCTTGATATTAGAGTGTTCATAAGTTAATAAGTAGAAATGGTTATCTCTTGTTGAAAATTATTTGTTGTTGTTCGGATGTAAACCAACAAACATTCATAATTTGGTGGGAGTGTAAGTAACCACAAGCATGTTTTATTGCAGCAAAGTGATTGTAGTTTTTCCACTTGAAAATGTTGTAAATTTGCAGGCTTCCGTGTATAAGCTTTTATTTTGAAGTGCACTTCCTGTTTAGCGCAGTGAGCTGAATGTGACTGTAGCTTGTTTACGCTTCAATGCAACGGACACAGAGACACGGTTTATCTCAGTCATCTTCTCACTTGCAGCCCCTCCGAAGAGGCAAAAGCTCTTATGTTGGTTGGTTGGTTGGTTGGTTGGTTGTTGTTTGACACGGCTATGGTGAAAGGTTGTAGCTCAATAAAAACGCCACAAACCATCAGTAAAGTCTCATCCTTGTTCGGGGGGCATGCTACAAACTTGATCAGCTGTGTTATTGTGTCTTGTGGTTCTACATGTCCCCTCTGTACTGTACAAAGGTGCAGCCATCCATGAATCTAACCTTTGCCAGTTTGTGTGGTTTTTTCCCTCTGAGCAGATGCAGCTTTCTGCACTCTCTCTTTAACGTCCTCATACTTATCACTACATCGTGTTTATGTACTAAAAGAGAAATCATTTCCTTGTTACTAAAACCAATTCTAAAGCATAGTTTCACTAACTCATAATACAAGACATTCTGGAGGGTATAACAGATGGCAGTTGTTTGACTTGAAACAACTTTAATCTGTTTCAACTTTTTTCTCAAAATTTTAAATTTCTTTCAAATGCACAATTTTTTTTCTCAATGTGGCCCTAATACTCCTTTGTACTAGTACCAGTGCGGCCAGCTGTTAAAGTAAGCCTGGAATGACATGGTCATTATGCTTCATAAAAGACTCAAGCCATTTTGTTTGGTGGTTTGTCCACGTCTTATGATTATAAAACATATACATATGTAAATTATACATGCAATAATATAGGTGTACACAACACTATTGTTCCAAGAAACATTTGAAAAAGAAGAAAGTAAAAGATCAAATGGCATTTTTTATGCTGTGCTCCGAGTATTCACAGATCTGTCAGGTTTATGATATGTGTCCCCCCCAATAATAAACTCCTTCCTACGCCCTTGCCTGCTGCTGTCTCAGGCTCCCAAACACTCAGAGCCGTTCAGAGGGGGGCGGGGGGGAGCGCAGTGGCATGACGCTGTGTTGCGCCTTCAAAATAAAAGCACGCGAATTAAAAATTTTTCTCCATGCTGTAATTTTTGGGTGGGACAAATGCGCCTGTCTCCAATATTGGGGGGGACATGTCGCCCCCATCCCCCCCCGGCTCCAACGCCTATGCTAACAATACTTGCAAAATAAATTTGTGTGGGAAAAACAAAACTAACAAAGCATGTTACACAAACCAACAATTTTGTTGTGTTGTGATTGCGTGGGTGTTGGTGTCTGTGTCATGGAATGTACTTACCAATCAGGGCAGAACGCTGCAGCTCCACCCATCAGAAGCTAGAGGCGGTAGAGAAAGCCCCAGGAAACCCAGGCCACCAGCAGCCCACCAAGAACCAGGAAGACCTGCGGCCACTCATTCCAAAGACAACCGCACACCACCCCAGCAGACGGAAGAGGGAGGTTCCAGACGGAGCCCCCCCAGTTGAGGAGCAAGGGCTCCAGAGAACCTGAGGCGATGAGAAACCAGCCCCTAGCGGCCAGCACCTGCACAGGCCGGCGGCAGGGCACCTGAGGACCGCCCGACCCCCCACAGAGCTCCCCCCACGCCGAAGAAGCCAATGCAGCCCCGCACCACCACCCCCCAGGGGAGCAGGTCAACACCCACGTCTGGCACCTTGTTGAATCTGTGCAATGAATAACAGTTTTGAAGGCAAACGGGAGTCCAAGCAGATGGAACCAAGGTATAATTAATAAAGCATACAGTCAGTGTATATACCAGTGGTTCCCAAAGTAAAGAGTGCTGTGGCCCACTTAAAAAGCAGAAAATCCAAACATGGCCGCATGTTCTTAGGCACATAGAGGAGTATATCACTGTGGACTAAGGGAGGGAGGTGAAAGAGCAAGATTACTTCTATTGCTTATTTATTTGTGAACTATTGATTTTACATAGGGGGGTTGGGTTGGGGAGTCTTTTTATTCAGTTATTTTATTTTTAAATTTATTTCTATTTACATATATATATTTTTTCATTATTTAAACTTTCATTTACTTTTAATTATACATTTTTGTGGATATATGCATAAGGATATGTATATAGGTGTGTGTAGGCAGGTGCATTGTAGGGAGCCTTATGCATACGTGCGTGTGTGTGTGTGTGTGTGTGTGTGTGTGTGTGTGTGTGTGTGTGTGTGTGTGTGTGTGTGTGTATCCCTGCATCGTTTCTCTCAAGTTTACAAAATTTTCCATGTTTCTTATGTCTCATTTATGTTCAATAATCCTTTTCATGACACGGGGGTGGGGGGTAACTAGTGCCTTATTTGCTTGGTTTTTCAGTTTACTTGCATATGGTTGCTTCGAGTGCCATGATGACTAGTTACAATATGTTGAGTTCTGCATATTATCTTTCATTGTTTTTTGTTTTTTTTTCCTTTCCAGAAAATTCCATGGATGGTTGGATAAATTGGGTTTAAACAGCAAATTAATTTTGAAGATTTTAAAACCGAGTTAACAGAGGAGATGTCTTGGTCCGGGTCTGAAGTGCAGTGTTCAATAAACTTCTGAAAAATAACTGTTTTCATTCTTTCTAGTGATGCTCAAATGAAGCAATAAAGCAGTATTGAACCACTTTGCCAATTGTATTGAACATGAGTTCATTCAGTCAAAGGTTCATTTCAGTGACATCTAGTGGTGAAATAGTAGACCACAAACACTGTCAATATACAGTATGTTCAGCTGCTTCAATAGACATATGTTGACTAGTATCTGGGATTGAGAGAGGGTGTTCTTTAGGAAACAAAGTAGGTGCAGGGAAGGTGGGATGTGCTTGTATAACTCAGGCAGTTATAATTTGGGGATGGGAATTCAGAGGTTTTTATTTAGGAAGAAGAGTTTTCCCACTGATTTTGGACTCAGGCGAATTCTTTTTTTGCTGACAACTTCTCCAGCTTTTGAAATGTCATGTTTGAGGCGCACGTGTTATGACCGAATATCATGATATCAGGTTCTATTTACAAATAAAGATGGATGAATGTGCGTGTTGTGTTATTGAGCAGAATACTGGGAAAACATGGCATTAACTGGGTTGCTTGTGTAACTACCGCTTTTGCGTTAATCTTGATACGACAGCGTCCGTCATCACGTTCAAAGGACGAGCCAGCAAAGGTTGTCCTGAATTCATAAATCAGCAGTAACTGTTGGACATAACAACGCTAATGCTGTACGAATATGAATCTGGCTGACTGTCTCGCTCTCGCTCCTTCACTCCAGTCAAGTGATTCATCCCGAGAACGACTTCGGACGTCATATGTCACGTGATTTTTTTTTTCCTCGCCCAGAAGCAAGCTTCGAAGCAGTGGTTCTAGTTGGAAGTCCAGGTTTCGAAGTACGTATCGAAGCTTCGGTTTCACACTCTCATCATACTTCTTTTCACCTCCACACACGCCACACGGTCTGCTACCACGCATCGTGACAGGAGAGGTTTTGTTCAATTTGCACAGTGCGAGAAGATATGTGCAAGTTGCACACATCTAAGCCAGATGCTGAGCTGTGATGAGTTTGAACCATGAAGCCTTCCGCCACTTGGCTATGCCTAAAATTCTGTCCATAAAATTATGAACAGAATCGGTGACAAAGTACAGCCACGGCGGTGTCCAGTACCCACGGGAAACAAGTCTGACTTCTTACGGACGAGGTTTATTTTGAAATTTATTAATTATTATTCACAATTACACTGATTTCATCTTGTTGCTCAGAAAGTAATAAACTATTAGCCTGTTTACTTGTGTTACTATTGTTTATTTTAAAAAAGATGGTTGAATAACTGGATAAAATGTGAACAATACCACCGCAGTCTAGTGTGTCTTATAACTCAGACAGTGCGTCAGTATCATAACTCCTCCTATACAAGAGTTCATCTACACGCCTTAGACTGAGCAGCTACAATATGATTCTGCTTTTTTTGGTTTCAGCTTCTTCTCTGATAGTATCAGCAGAAGTAATTTCTCGCTCATCTGTCGTTTATGGTCTTCATGGGAGCAACACAATGGACTGGATAATTCATGCTACACTATTCTTCTCAGGTAAAACACGTTTGTGCCTTCTGATTTTGTCTTTCATTCTCTAAACAACGTCTGCAAACAGTAGAAATATGACTGGCATTTTAATTTAAAGTTGTGTTCCTACTACATACACACAGCAAAATTCTTCACTCAAAAACATTTCTTTTAGTATTAAAAACCAGCATTGATTACAGATTAGTAAGTGATATCATTTAGAAACATTTTTGTAATGGCCATTTCCTCTGTGAATGACACTACCCTCTAAAATGTTGATCAGCTCAGTCAGCTCCTGACTGTAAAAATAACTTTATTACTAAAAATTATTTTTGATTATTTTTCAACTGTAGACGTGCACAGAGTAAAAGAATATTTAATAAATACTGACACGAAATAGGACAGCGTGGTGGTTAGCACCACTGTCTCACAGTTAGAATACCATCTGGAAGGTCTGGGTTTGATTCCACCTGGCCCCAGGCCTCTCTCTCTCTCTCTCTGTGGAGTTTGTATGTTCTCCTCGTGTCTGCGTGGGTTTCCTCCCACAGTTTAAAGACATACACTTACTGGGGTTAGGTTAATTGGCCACTCTAAATTGCCCATGAGTGTGGATGGTTGTCTGTCTCTCTGTGTTGGCCCTGCAAAAGGCTGGCGACCTGGACAGGGACAGGGTGTACCCTGCGTCTTGCTCCATGTCAGCTGGGATAGGCTAGGAAATCTATGATAGACTCTTTTCTTTAACTCTTGTTGAAGCCATGACTAGCAAAAGAAGTCGGGCATGTGCCGATGCTAATGTTGATGAATAATGTTAGACAAATTTAGATTTCTGGAACCTATGAAATCATGAAGCTGTCATTGTTGAACACTGTGACATGCAGAAAAACACTGGACACAAGCAAAAGTTAGCACAGTAGAATGTCATGTTGACGGTTCTTAGCATGCCCAAAAAAGGAAAGCTTCGTTTGCGTAACAAAAATAGATTCAGGCGGAGCCTTGTATTGAACAAAGACTTTACTATGTATGGTTGCAGCGGTACAAGATTTTCACTGTACAGTAATAATATCAGAAAACATTTCAGTTTCCACATTGAAATTTTAAGTGAATAATCTCTCTGAGCCACAATGTTCAGAACTTTAAAAATGTCTGACGTTGATGCTCTCTAGTCGTAATGAAAGAGACACTATGAAAAAGTAACATGTAGACTGTATACAGTTTTTTTTCTTTTTTTTACATGTGATCATATTTAGAGGTGCTATAACCACATCATCATCCTTTACAGTGGCTTTAAATGACACTTCTTTATAAGAATAATGATGTTTGTTCTTTAATTCTCAGCACTAAATGCTGCACTTTGTTTCAATATTGATCCTGTGGCCTGGAAGACTCTGAGGAGCTCTGCTGCTGGTTTTGGTTACCAGGTGGTTCAAAGACGGTCAGAGTAAGTCAGGACGTGCTTTGCTATGTTTAGAGCAGGTTTGCAGCTCCACATTCAATGTTTGAGATTAATGCTATTTATTTTTATTAACTACCATCTCTGTTATGCCCCACAGCAATAAATAAATGAGCACACAGTCCTTATTAACAGAAAGCAGGTGTAGTTTATTGAACCACAGTTTGCTCTCTAGACTTACATCATTGTCTGGATTTATTTCTTTAGTTTGCTCATCAGTGCTCCACTTGAACAGTATTCACAAAGTGGAAGAGGGAGAATATATAGGTGCTCCGCCTCTGACTCAAACTGTCAAAATATACAATTTTCAGGTAGTAATCATTCATTTCTCAGTGTCTTGACACAATGTCCTAAAACTCTGACAGTAAGTATTTACCATCAAAGAATGTCTCACAGATCCTGGCACAGAAAACCAATTATAGTTACAGAAGATTACCAAATCGGGTAACATTCAGACTTCAAAATGACGTTGATTTCTGAGTCAAAGTAATGAAGCAAAGTCACTGAGATTTTATTTTTCTAAGTTTTTAAATAAAGTGTAAGTGAACTAGAAATCTGTTTTGCATTCCTTCCTGTTGAAAATGTACCAAATAATTGATCTTAATACTGTTTTTTTTTTAACCAATTAAAAATGTTGCAAACAAGTTCCCATTTACAAACACGAACTTCTCCTTTACAGTGTAGAGGAGATACTGCTGCTAATAGTTATGTTAATAGGGAAGTGTTTTAATTGCGGTGCTTTGCATTTATCAGTTTCACACTTAGAGTGCCTTGTGAAAGTATTCGGGCCCCCTTGATATCAATAGATCACATTGATATCAATAGATCACATGATAGGGTCTTGGTATTAGAGGTGAAGATGCCTCTTGCATGAGAGGTGAAACGATTTCTAAAAGAATTCAGATGTTCTTTTTTTTTGTGAAGAATCAACAACAAGTGGGACACAATCGTGAAGTGGAATGAAATTTATTGGATGTGTCAAACTTTTTTAACAAATAAAAAAACCGAAAAGTGGGGCGTGTAATATTATTCGGCCCCTTTACTTTCAGTGCAGCAAACTCGCTCCAGAAGTTCAGTGAGGATCTCTGAATGATCCAATGTTGTCCCAAATGACAGATGATGATAAATAGAATCCACCTGTGTGTAATCAAGTCTCCGTATAAATGCACCTGCTCTGTGATGGTCTCAGGGTTCTGTTCGAAAGCGCAGAGATCATCATGAAGACCAAGGAAGACACCAGGCAGGTCTGAGATACTGTTGTGGAGAAGTTCAAAGCCGGATTTGGATACAAAAGATTTCCCAAGCTTAAACATCTCAAGGAGCACTGTGCAAGCAATCATATTGAAATGGAAGGAGTATCAGACCACTGCAAATCTACCAAGACCCGGCCGTCCCTCTAAACTTTCATCTCAAACAAGGAGAGGACTGATCAGAGATGCAGCCAAGACGCCCATGATCACTCTGGATGAACTGCAGAGATCTACAGCTGAGGTGGGAGAGTCTGTCCATAGGACAACAATCAGTCGTACACTGCACAAATCTGGCCTTTATGGAAGAGTGGCAAGAAGAAAGCCATTTCTCAGCGATATCCATAAAAAGTCTTGTTTAAAAGTTTGCCACAAGCCACCTGGGAGACACACCAAACATGTGGAAGAAGGTGCTCTGGTCAGATGAAACCAAAATTGAACTGTTTGGCCACAATGCAAAATTATGTTTGGCGTAAAAGCAACACAGCTCATCACCCTGAACACACCATCTCCACTGTCAAAAATGATGGTGGCAGCATCATGGTTTGGGCCTGCTTTTCGTCAGCAGGGACAGGGAAGATGGTCAAAATTGATGGGAAGATGGATGGGGCCAAATACAGGACCATTCTGGAAGAAAACCTGTTGGAGATCTGAGACTGGGACGGAGATTTATGTTCCAAAAAGACAATGATCCAAAATATAAAGCCAAATCCACAATGGAATGGTTCACAAATAAACATATCCAGGTGTTGGAATGAAAGTAAAGGGGCTGAATAATATTGCACGAACCACTTTTCAGTTTTTTATTTGTTAAAAAAGTTTGACACATCCTATAAATTTCATTCCACTTCACGATTGTGTCCCACTTGTTGTTGTTTCTTCACAAAAAAAAAGAACGTCTGAACTCTTTTAGAAATTGTTTCACCTCTCATGCAAGAGGCATCTTCACCTCTAATACCAAGACCCTATCATGTGATCTATTGATATCACCTGAACTAAGGTGTGAGTGGAGGTTGGTGCCTGGGAAGGGTTCTTACTGTAGGTGACTGACAGCGAATGTTTTAAGCCACCACCTCTGTTCAGCGACGGTCAATCACAGTGGACATAGATGGCAACTTTTACTCCTTTCAACCCATCTGTCATCTCAGTCCAATTGTGAACATTAGCGTCCTTGAAAAGAGTGTCCTTTATCCTTTAGGTGTCAGAGGGAGGCTGTGTGGTAGGCAGAATTGGACCCAAATACAGGATACATGACAAGAAACTTAATGTAAACTACTCAAAAATGCAAAATCCCTAAGTCCAAAATGCAAGAGCCTTGTTACCAAAAAGGAAAATTCAGGGGGGGGGGGGGCACAGCTTCCAGGAAACACAGACGACACAACAATGAACAGAAGAAAACTGAGGGTTTAATAAACACAAGGTAATTAGAGAGAATAGAGACAGCAGAGAAAACAGGCAAATCAAATGAGATTAATGAAACAAGGGAAGCAAAACTAAAGCCTGTCAAAATCAAACAGGAAGCGACCAAACATGACATGAATGTGAATGCGGGGGAAATTATTTCTCTAGTCGGCATTTTCTGTATTCAACAGCTGTGCACATGATGTGATCAATAACAGAGGCACATCATATGATGTGCACAGCTGTATTCACCTCCCCTCCTCAGACCCCGGATAAGCGGAAGAAAATGGATGGATGGAAAATAAAAGCCTGTAATAGAAGTCTTTTATTTATAAGTCCATGAATAAGTGAGATCTGCACACATGAACACAGTAAACCTTGAGAGGGTGCGTTCTGTGTGTGTGTGTGTATGTGTGTGTGTGTGCGTGAGCGCATGTGGGTTTGGGAGCCGGGGCGGGTGCCTAAAAATGTGTCCCCATACACCTCAGAAAGTATATAGCTGCGCCCCTGGGTGAAGAAGTAGTTTTTTCTTGTTGAGGTGGCTCTTCTATGTTGTGCCATGTGTTTGTGAAGTGGCTGTTTGGTTTCTCCATTGTAGAGGTCCGAGCTTAGCTTGCGTTTGGGTGTTTTGCCCTTGAGATGAGCCAGTTTTTGTTTTGGTGTGTGGCTGGGTCTGAAGTATACTGGGATGTCAAGCTGGGAGACAGTTCTCCTAAGTTGCTTTGACAAACCTGCTACGCAAGAGATAACAATGTTGTTCTGTTTGTCATTCTCATTCTCTGTAGTCCACTGAGGAATATGGTTATTTTGGTGTTATAATTAGTGCAGTTTTCTTGTTTTCTTCCTTTATCAAGTGTCTTTTATGAGTGTTTTAACAAATATTGAATGCTTTAAATACAGCACCAGATTTTGCAGTCAACATGTCCCTGGTTTGACAATGAAAAGTGATCCTACAGCACAAACACATCTGGGAGTTGGTGAACTGCACACATTACCAGTACTTTTGTTAAAATCAGTGAGGATCAAAATCCTCTCTACTCTGTGTGCCAGATGTCTTGTTATAGCTAGCTTTTTTCCACATTTGGTTGATCTTATATTGAATGAACATTGTTTAAATCACAGGAAATAATCAGCCTTGACAGTTTGACTTTGTTTGCTCTCAGGTGTGTGGTCCAACCATTCCAAAGGACTGCAAAAGTATCACCATGACAATGGTGTGTGCTTTGAGATGGATCGTGACAATAGATTTGGACAAGCCATGCCTTCTTCTCTTCAAGGTAACAGTAAAAAGAGTTTGTGAAAAAGGTTTGATAATATCCTCACACACTCTTTTTCTCACACACACACACACACACACACACACACACACACACACACACACACACACACACCACACACACACACACACACACACACACACACACCTGATGTTGAGGGAAGTTTTACTGAGCCTCTGGAAGCTTTTCTGGAGTGACTTGGCCTTACTCTGTGTCATCAACACTGAAACTCCTTACTGTCAATGATTGTAGCCCAGTGCACACAAAGAAAAGGGCACGCTTGTTTTTTCTATAGTCCCTCATGCAGATAACTGAATACCATTGTAACTGGTTATTGGCAATAACAACATAATTGTAACTGTAACGTGATAACTGCATTTAGTAATGCATTTGGTAGTTGTTACATTACTGAAAAATGTAATGTGATTACTGTACACAACACTGAAAACCAGAGAAGGGAGTTTCTTAAGTAATTCAAAATTAATGCAAAAAATCATAAGAATATCTCTAGATATTTTATATAAACTTTACTAAAATCTCTATAAGCAGTCAAATAAGCATGAACAATAAGACTGGGTTAAATAGACTGTATTCACCAAATAAATGCATTCTTGTTTCAAGAGGACATTAAAAAAAAGTTTGTAAGTCTGTGGTGTTCATAGTTCATGTACTGAGAGGCCCAGAGTCCTTTTGCCTGTAAGGTATAAATGCAAGGAAAAGTTTTAAAATAAACCCTTAAAAATTAACAAAAATTTTAATCAATTTCTTTAATAGAGTGCCCGCTGCAAGCAGACATCGCCTTCCTGTTGGATGGTTCAGGCAGTGTATCTCGTACTGATTTTCAAACAATGAAGATGTTTGTGAAATTTAATAATCCGGCCATTTCTCTCAAGTGATGCACAGGTGAGACACTGTAGTCCCTCTGTGAGTGAAATCATACCACAGACATAAACGAGTTACATTTTCATTTCCTTTTGTTTTTATGTTTTTTTAATCTCCTTTTTTTTTTTTTTTCAGTTTTCTGTTACCCAGTTCTCCAGGTCACCGCAGGTACATTTTTATTTTATGACATTTTCCTCATCTGGATCAATGGAGACTACCATCAGATGGGATCAATCAACAGAGGCAAACTACTTACACACAGCTAAGGCCATCAAACATGTTGTGTAAGGGATGCAATGATATTACTGAAGCATTACAATTTTATATATTAGCCTGTCTTTTCCGGCAGCTTTTGCAATCAGAATCATGATCTGAGTGCACTGTTGTGCCAAACATATTTGCTTTTCCAAGATCAGCTCTATAAATTAGGCTCCTCTAGTTAGTGTTCTTCTTTTAAGTTTATTTATTTATATTATTATTCACATGAGTGCATGTGTAATTTGGCAATGCCAGAGCTGACAGCCAGGGAAAAAATAGCTAGAAAGAAAAATAGAAAAGGGGGAGAAATAGGAGAACAGAATAGGAGGACATAACACAAGTAGAAAAACAGTGGTTCACAACTACTACACAGTGGTTCACCAACTACCAACCCCTACCCCCACCCCCCCCCCCCCCCCCCAACTACCCCCCCCCCCCCAAAAGCCAGCACCGACCCTGGAACACAACCAGCACAGTAAGTGGGTCTTAAGAAGAGATTTAAAATGGTTAACTTATTGTCTGAACTTCATGTTTCATTCCCAGAGGTGGCAGAAGTACAAATATTCTGTACTTAAGTAGAAGTACAGTTATTTGTGTTAAAAAATACTCTGGTAAAAGTTAAAGTACTAATTCAACTTCTTTACTCAAGTAAAAGTGAAAATGTACGGGCTCCGAAATGTACTCTAAGTAAGAAAGTAAAAGTATCTCTTTGAAGGACATTTCTACCAGCTATTTTGTGCAAAGCTAACTGAACCTTGTGCTATATTAATGTAATAATAAAATAATATTATTACATGAGAGTACAAACTTTATTTCAATCCAAATTCTAATTCGAATGAATGCACTCAGCTTGAACATTGTTATGTAAGACATGAGCAGTGAAAAAGGAAAGATAATTTTAAAAAAGCTCTGATGTTTTGAAGTATTCTACAGAGTGGATGAGATGACCCACACCAAATCTAATTTCGAATACTGGCAGAGCTAAATTTGCAAAAAATAATATTTGTATTTGCTAGTTTTGCACAGTACAAAAGTCTAACCAATCATGCAATTGACCCTATGAACACAAGATGCACTGTAAAAAGATGTGTTGACATTAGACTTTTGTTTTCTTGATTTTACAGGGAAAATGTTTTCATACAAAGAGGTTCCAGACCAAATGTGAAGAAGGTCTTGATAGTAATTACTGATGGAGAATCCCATGACCGGAAGGATCTGGGACCTGCAGTGAAACTAGCAGAGAGTAAAAAGATTGTTCGATTTGCTATTGGGGTAAGTACTTCTGTTATTTAAACTTGCAAAATTTTGAGTTTCATACTAATGGTGTGTTTTGCTCAGTTGTCAGACTTCCGTCACATGATGCTGCACTATCTGGAGAAAAGTACTGGCTCACCCACTCAGTAAACCTCTATTATTTTGGAATAATAACACTTGCAGTCAATCATGGAATACAGTACCACACTCAAATTCAGTGATCTCTTTAGAATGACTCATTCTTTCACAAATATTTGTAAAGGGAGACTGCATAGCTAGGTGATTGATTTTTTTTTATGCCTGTGGCAATGAGACTAGAAACACTTGAATTCAAAGATCCACAGGTGTGACTATATATTTGCCACACTTTCATATATACACCGTTGTCCATATAATGAAATTAATTAAATCTAAGCCTATGCAAACTTGAAAAGAGGTTTCTTAAATAAATGTCAAAGAAGAATTATTGATGGAAACATTGATGGGCTGAGTGGGTAATGCAAATGCAACCAGTTCAGGAAAAAAAAAGGAAAACAGACAAAACGATTGAATAGAATAGAATAGAATAGAATAGAATGCCTTTTATTGTCATTATACAGGATGTACAATGAGATAGGAGGGCCACTCCTGTTCAGTGCCATGCAATAGAAAATCAAATTCTCTAAAATAAAAAATAAAAATATTATAATCTAGTATAATCAAGAAATATACAGAAAATAAACAATGTATAAAATATACAAAAAATAGAATGTATAAAAAAATATACATACATTGGTGCATCTGTACATTGTAAGAAAAGTAAATAAGTGCATACTGTACATATAAAAATGAAGATGAATATTGCACTAGTGAATGAATACTGGATATTACCAATATAGGAATGTTAGATATTGTTCAGTATGAATAATCTAATATTGCACAGAGATGTGGGTGTTGCACAGTTACGGTGGGTGAGTGTGTGAGTTCAGGGTGGTGATTGCTCTGGCGAAGAACTGTTCTTGAGTCTGTTTGTTCTGGCTTTGATGCACCTGTAGCGCCTGCCAGAGGGCAGCAGGTCAAACAGGTCAAAGCCAGGGTGTGAGCTGTCCTTGATGATGTTCCTGGCTCTGCTGATGCAGCGGAAGGTGTAGATGTCCATCAGGGAGGGGAGAGGGCAGCCAACGATTCTTTGTGCTGTCTTGACTACCCTCTGAAGCCTGACCCTGTCTGCCTCAGTGCAGCTGCCGTACCATACTGTGATACAGTAGGTCAGCAGGCTCTCAATGGATGAGCAGTAGAAGGTCAGCAGCAGGTTTGAGTCCAAGTTGTTCTTCCTGAGGACCCTCAGGAAGTGAAGTCGCTGCTGAGCCTTCTTGATAACAGCTGTGATGTTATCTGACCAAGAAAGATCAGCAGAGATGAGGACACCAAGAAACCTGAAGGTGTGGACCCTCTCCACGCGCTCGCCGTTGATGTAGAGGGGAGCTGGGTCAGTCCTGTGCTTCCTGAAGTCGATGATGATCTCTTTGGTTTTCATGGTGTTCAGTACCAGGTTGTTCTCTGAACACCAGGCTGTCAACTTCAGGACCTCCTCTCTGTAAGCTGCCTCATCTCCCTTTGAGATGAGTCCGACCACTGTGGTGTCGTCAGCAAATTTGACGATGAGGTTGTTATTGTGGAGCAGACTGCAGTCATGGGTGTAGAGGCAGTAAAGGAGGGGGCTCAGCACACAGCCCTGTGGGGAGCCAGTGCTCAGTGTGCGGGTGGAGGAGAGATGGGGGCCAAGTCTCACAGTCTGGGGCCAGTTGGTTAAGAAGACCTTGATCCAGGAACATGTGAGAGGGGGGAGGCCCAGGGTGTGCAGTTTGGTGGTGAGAATGTCCGGGATGATTGTGTTGAACGCTGAGCTGTAATCCACAAAGAGCATGCGAGCGTAGCTCTGCTGCTGCTCCAAGTGGCTCAACACAGAGTGGAGAGCTACAGCGATGGCGTCCTCTGTGGATCTGTTTGCACGATATGCAAACTGATGGGTGTCGAAAGTGGGGGGCAGATGGTCTTTGATGTGCTGGAGAACCAGCCTCTCAAAGCACTTCATGATTACCGGTGTGAGGGCCACAGGGCGGTAATCATTTAGGCTGGTGACAGATGACCTTTTGGGCACGGGGATGATTGTGGCTGTTTTTAGGCAGGGGGGGATGACTGCTTGGGCCAGGGAGAGGTTGAAAATCCTGGTGAGAATCAGGGTGAGCTGGTGGGCACACGCTCTGATCACCTTGCCAGGTACTCCGTCTGGTCCGGCAGCCTTCCTGGGGTTCACTGCCAGGAGCACGCGCCATACCTCATGCTCCTGGACAGTGAGTGGGGTGCAGCCTAGTGGGGGGGCAGGACTGGAGCAGATGGGTGGTCCTGAGGTGTCTCAAAGCGAGCAAAGAAACAGTTAAGTTCCTCTGCTAGTGACACACTCAGGTCTCCTGCAGTCACATCACAGCCTCTGAAGTTTGTGATGTTCTGAATGCCCTGCCACACCTCCCGTGTGTTATTGCTGGACAGATGGGACTCTATTCTCCTCCTGTAGTCCGTCTTGGCTTTTTTAATTCCTCTTTTCAGGTCAGCTCGAGCAGCACTGTACAGAGCTCTGTCGCCTGACCTGAAGGCAGCATCACGGGTTTTGAGGAGTGAATGGACCTGGCTGTTCATCCAGGGATTCTGGTTAGGGAAAACCCGGATGTTTTTGCTAACAGTCACATTTCCGATACAGAACTTAATGTAGTCCAGTACCGTCCCTGTGAATGTTTCTAGGTCCTTGTGTTCGAATAAGTCCCAGTCTGTGTATGCAAAGCAGTCCTGTAGGTCGGAGAGTGCGTTTTCAGGCCAGGTTGTAATGGTTTTTACAGTAGGCCTGGCTCTCCGTCTGAGGGGGGTATGCGGGGGGGCGCAGCAGGGAAAGATGGTCGGACTGGCCGAGGTGGGGGAGGGGTTTGGCTCTGTAAGCGTGCTTAATGTTGGAGTAAACATGGTCAAGAGTGTTCTCCCCTCTTGTAGAACATTTGACATGTTGGTGGAATTTCGGGAGTACAGTCTTTAAGTTGGCCTTGTTAAAGTCTCCCGCGATAATAAGAAAACCGTCGGGGTGGACCCGCTGCTGTTCGTTAATGGCGTTCAGCAGGAGAGCCAGCGCCATGCTAACGTTAGCATCGGGAGCTATATACACAGCTGTGACGATCACTACTGTTAGCTCTCTGGGTAGAAAAAAAAGCCGACATCTTACAGACATGTACTCGAGGTCTGGGAACAATGTTTGTCTATGATTGTTCCGTTGTTACATCAGTCCTCATGCACGTAAATACAGAGACAACCTTCCCCTGCTCTTACCGGAGTCCTTGGTCCGATCTCCGCGTAGCAGAGTGCGGCCTGCTAGCTGCACACTAGCATCGGGAATCTGCGGGTTTAACCAGGTCTCGGTGATAATCATTACACAGCAGTCATGAACATAGCGATTTACAGCCAGCTCTAACTCTAGGTTCTCTGTTTTATTTACCATGGACCTGGCGTTGGAGAGATACAGGCTCGGCAGAGGAGGTCTGTGTGGTTGGCATTTCAGCTTCAGCATAAAGCCGGACCTGCAGCCTCGCTTCTGCTTCCTCTCCCTCCGCCGTCGTCGGCGCCTTCCAGACCCGATAACAATCCACGGAGCACCCGGCTCTCGCTATGTTCTCTGGGATGTTATGAGTGTAGTGAAAATCACTCGATACTGATATCTTGTGCCGGTAGCCAATGTCCACAAGATCCTGGCGTGTGTAGCAGTTGTTTGCAGAGACAAATGCACCAAAACTAACAAATATGAAATACAAAAAGTACAAAAAAGAGCACCAAAAGGAAGAGCCGTGAGCCGCTGCGTCTGTGCGCGCCGCCATCTTGAGGAATTGGATTGCATGAGATAACTATTTTGATTGCATGAGATAACTATTTTGTGGATTTGTGTTCTATTCACTTAGACTGTATTAAAACTTACATGTAAATCGTGTTATAAATGGGTTGAAAAGCTTAGGTTTATGGACTGTAATTTAAGAAAATCATTTTGCACAGTATAAGAAGTCAAAAATAATTTTTCAACAACTCTAGGTGGGGAATGCATTTACTTCACCTGCAGCAAAGCAAGAACTGGACACCATTGCATCGTCTCCCTCAGACAAACACGTGTTTCGAGTGGATAGCTTCAACGCACTTGAAAGAATAAGCGAGAATCTGCAGGACAAAATATTTTCCATAGAAGGTACAAACATAAATTTATTGTTCCAGCTGTTAAATTTTCTGTTAAGGTTCTAAAAATTACAATTCTTACATGTTAAATATTACTTTCTGCTGCTCTCTTTTCTCATGGGTTTCAAAAAAAACAAACAACGTGAATAAGGCAGCAGCAGATGCCCTTCCTAAATCAACCACAAAGAGATTTACAGTGGGTAAAGTAAGAACACATCACCAATTTTCTAAGTAAATATTTCTAAAGGTGCTATTAACATGAAATTTGCACCAGATGTCTATAACAACCCATCCAATCCACACGTGCAAAGAAATCAAACCATAGATGTCCATAAATAATGTGTAATAATGGGAAATGACACGAGGAAAAGTATTGAACACATATAGAAAGGGATTGGCAAAAAGGCATGGAACTTCATGTCATCTGCTGAAATCTATCAGTAATTAGAAAGCAATCCTCCCACATATGAGCTGGTTCAGTCCCAATTGCTGGCCTATAAAAAGGTGTCTTATTACCAAGGTATTAAACAAGAAAAATCTCATGATAAAACCAGTGACCTATCTCAAGACTGTTATTGTTGCAAACCATACTGATGGCATTGGTTTGAGATGAATTTCTAAACTAATGAAGGTTCCAACAATGTTGTTTTGGAGCCATAATTCAGAAGTGGAAAGAACATTATTTCACCATTAACCGGCCACAACCAGGTGCTCTCTGCAAGATTTCAGACACAGAAGTGAAAATAATTATCAGACGAGCTGTCCAAGAGCCAAGGACCACTTGTGGAGAGCTGCAGAAAGACCTGGAATCAGCAGGTACAATTGTTTCAAAGAAAACAATAAGTAGTACACTCAACCGCCGTGGCCTGTATGCACATTCACCACGCAAGACTCCACTGCTGAAGAAAAAGCATGCTGAAATGCATTTAAAGATTGCTGAACAACAATTAGACAAGCCTGTGAAATACTGAGAGGTTGAGATCAAAGTTGAACTCTTTGGATGTGATAATACTCACCATGTTTGGAGGTCAAAAGGCGCCCAAAAAACACTATACCAGCAGTGAAGTTTGGAGATGGGAACATCATGGGCTATTTTCCAGCATACGGCATGGGTACGCTTCTTATAACTGAAGGAAGGATGAATGGAAAAATGTACTGAGACATTCTTGATATCTGCTGCCATGTACCAGGATGATAAAGATGGAATAAGGGTGGACATTTCAGGAAGATGATGATCTCAAAAACAAAACCAAGGAAAGTCTTAATTGGTTTCAGAGAAGATTATTACATTAATGAAATGAACAATTAACTATCAGGCACTTTTAAATTAACAGCAAAAAAACAAACTTAAATGACTTCTTGAAGCATAATCAAAGAATGAACTTGTAAAGTAGAATTTGTTGCATTGGCTATCTTTTCCCTTTACGTTACAGGATCTCAAAGCGGTGGAGAGTCACTGAAAATGGAAATGTCTCAGGAAGGATTCAGTGCAGCTTTTGTGCCTGAGGTCATTAAAACTACCAGAAACTCACCACACAGTCCAGTCATAGAAAGATTCACACGTGCCTGTGCTGCACTTTTTATTAAATACAAGCTGAAAGACAGTTATACAGTTGAACACAGTCCAGATTTAAAATGTAAAATAAATTGTATATAAAATGTATTTTCTGTCTACACTGTAGGGAATTCAAATGTCTATTGTTGGTGCAAACCAGTGGAAGGGAGGCTACGTGCAGTACACAAGGGGCCAGAAGGTGAAGACATATGAGGATGTGTCTTTGGAGCCTGACAGTTATCTTGGTAAGAATATTACACTTTTAACAATCTAACTTAAACACATAATCATATACTGTGAAAAGTATCTGCCTGCTTCCTGATTTTTTCCCCCATATTTGTCACAGTTACATGTTTCAAATCATCAATTTAATATTAGACAAAAATAACCCAAGTACATAGAAAAATGCAGTTTTTAAATAAGCCTGTTTGACAAATTGAAGTAGGCTAAAAAAAAATCTCAAAAAGCAACACATCATGCCACGATCTGAAGAAGCCAAATAATTGATGGGAAATAAATTAATTGACATCTATCAGTCTCGAAGGAAAATCTGAATATAAACCCATTTCAAATGCTTTGAGACTTCAGCAAACCTTGGTGAGTCATTATCCCCAAATGGAGAAAACTTGTGGACCTTCCAAGGAGTGGCTGACCAACTGGCTAAATTAGTCTAAGAGTGAATTAATGACTCATCCAGGAGGTCACAAAAGGACCCACAACACCATCTAAATAACTCAATTGTTGCAGTTGAGGTCTGTGTTCATGATTCAACAATAAGAAAGAGACCGGGCTGCTTTGCTGCTTCAGGACCTGGATGACTTGCCATAATTGATGGACCCATGAATTCTGCTCTCTACCAGAAAATCCTGAAGGAGAATGTCCAGCCATCAGTTTGTGCCCTGAAGCTCAAGCACACTTGGGTTATACAACAGGACAATGATTGGAAACACAACAGCAAGTCCAACGCTCAATGACTTGAAAAAAAGAAGAAAAAAAAAAAAAAAAAGGTTTCTAGGCAAAGTCTGGGCTTAAACCTGATGAGATGCTTTGGCTTAAACAAGCCAAACCGTCCTGTGTGGCTAAATAAGAACAATTATGCAAAAAAGAGTGGGTCAACATTCCTCCACAGTGATGTGAAAGACTCACTGACAGATTGCAAATGCTTGATTGCAGTTCTTGCTGCCAACGGTGGCACAACCAGTTATTAGATTTAGGGGGCAATTACTTTTCCACACAAGGTCCCAAAGGTTTGAACAGCTTGTTTCCCTTAATAAATAAAACCATCATTTAAAAACTGCATTTTGTATTTACTTATCTTTACTTATTTAATGATCTTTGTCTAATATTAAAATATCATCAACTTCCTAAAATAAAGTTTAATAAAACATTTTGATATTTTTCTTTTTTTTTTTTTTTTTTTTTTTTGCTTAACATCATGTTTTTAGTATTTTGGTCCTTTTTGTGTGTTTTCTCTGAAAAACTTGAAAAAAAAAATTCATGTTTGGTGTAGACCCAAAATACATTTTCACAGCACTGTACATACACAGCTCTGCTGCAACTCTTTCACCTAAACAAGTTGATGAGTTTGAAAAATGGACACAGTTGTGAGGAAGAAATAAAGAGTCTTAATCTGCCTTTTGCCCACCTAAATTCTAGGTTACTC